>NC_043010.1:8075809-8130809 GCF_006345805.1 Octopus sinensis | reverse complement strand
TGGGACTGAACCCGGAACCATGTGGTTGGTAAGCAAGCTACTTACCACACAGCCACTCCTGCGCCTTTATATTCTGGGTTCAAGTCTTGCCGAGGTTGGTTTTTACACTTCATTCTATCAGGGACAATAAAATAAGTACCAGTCAAACACTGGGGGGGGGGGGTCAATCTAATTGATGCTATCCGGCGCCCAAATTTGTGCTTATGTCAGAAATCGATATTTCAGAAGATTAAAGATGGCTTTTGAGTGATTTTTACATTTTATCATTTAAAAGCCAGAAGATAAATGTTCAGGTGCCAAGACTTTCTTTATTTTGAGTAAAGATAATAAATTTGGCATCTGGAGAGTAGTGTGGGTGACCATCACCTTTTTAGCTCTTGAAGAGTTTGTGGGTGATTGGGCAGTGAGGAGGTGAGAGTGTGTGTGTATGTGTGTGTGTGTGTGTATGTGTGTGTGTGTGTGTGTGTGTGTGTGTGTTGTGTGTGTGGTGGGAGACAGGGAGGGCAGTAGTGATAACCTAGTGTAGTTCTTACAGATAATGTTCACCTAGAATTGCTGGAGGTTAATATTTCTGGGAAGGAAAGTAAAGGCAAAATATTTACTATTGGGTATGAAAAATGAGACTCAACAGAGCTGTTAGAAGGAAGAAGAGAAGTCTGAATTAGGTAGGTCTAAGTGTTGGGGTGGTGATATAATGTAAGCAAGTGTAGAAGAAAAGAGACTTGGAGTAAAGGTGAAGAAAGAGACACTGAAAGAGCTAGAGAGAAGAAGAAGAGGGAGATAGAAAGAGAGAGAGAAAGAGAAAGGACACTTTCTGACATTATCTTGTGTTCATGTCATGAATCTAGTTGTATCTATAATTCATTATGTCCTTAGAGGCTTCATGGTGCCACTTCTTTTACTGTTAAGCCAGTGAACTTGGAAAAAGTTATTTATTTGACATTTTTCAAAGACGAGATTAATATTTTAGTGTTTCTCTTGCAACCTTTTGTGGCTATCTTGAAAAAAATGTTAGAAAGATGAAAAAATATACACCAATCCAATTTCTATTAACAAGTCTCTTCGCTGGTCGTCTTTTTATAGGTTTTTTTTTTCTTTTCCTCTTTGCATGATTTCACTTGCTTAGATCTTATGAATGTTATGTGTGTGTGTATGCATGTATTTTATTTATTTTTTTTTTCATCAAATTTCAGCTCACTATTGCTATTGTGTGATGTATATATATATATTTTTTTTTATTATATTAAGGCAGCTAAAACCTATAAATTTAGTGTTGTTTAATTAAAATTCTTTTTGATAATGTTAGTACATTTCTTCCCTTCTTATTGTGAAAGAGCATTTTTCATTACCATATAAGTCATCTACAGTAAAGATATTTTCTCAAATGTATTACATATATATCAGCTTCTGAATTATTTTCTGTATGTGTAATTGTATGAATTTTCTTTTTCTTTTTCAGAGCTTATTAACCTTTCAACACTGAAACATCTTTCAATATTTTTGCTCTCACGTTTATGGAGATATGCGGATTACTGCTTGTTTGGTATTGTTTTATCTACATACATGCCTGTGTGTAGATTTTACATACCATGTTAAAGAAGGTAGCCAACCTGGTACTTATCTTGGGGATATTGGCGTTAACACACATTTGATGGAAACTGTATCTTTCAATGACCCCAGTTCGATACGATTCAGCCAACTACAAAAAGATATTACAGGCAGTTCTCAGTTATTCAATGTCTCTGAAAGAGGAAAATTGTACACTTCTCAACCGCTGGATGCTGAGTCTCTTTGTAAATACAATACTGAGTGTTTTAAAATGGTAGATATTGCAGTACGAAAAAGAAAATCTTTTATTAAGATATTAGAAATCAAAGTAATAATAGAAGACGTCAATGACCATCAGCCTCAGTTTCCTGTCAAACAAATCAATGTTCAGTTTGATGAAGGGGATGGGAAAGGAATGACTAAATCAATACCCAATGCTATTGATAGCGATGTTGGTATATTAAATTCTCAGATCACCTATGAGTTGAAAAATAGTGAGCATAACCCATTTAAGCTAGCTGTTTCTAAAAGAGCCGACGGATCATACTCTCTTGGAATTACTTTAGAAAATAAATTAGACAGAGAGAAAAAAGACACTTACATGTTACAAGTTATTGCCAAAGATGGTGGTTCTCCACCAAAAGAAGGTGTTTTGAATGTTCAAATAACAGTCAGCGACATCAATGATAACCAACCGGTTTTTGCCCAGAGTATATATTATGTTACTATTAATAATAGAACTCTAAAAAGGACACCAATTGTAATATTGTCTGCAAATGATTTAGATGCCAATAGAAATGGTAAAATTTCCTTTCACTTCAGTTCAAAAACATCCGATACTGCCAAATCTTATTTCAAATTGAATGAAAATACTGGTGAGATATTTTTAGATGAAAAATTCAAACAAGTGAAGAAAACTTACAAGTTGTTTATTGAAGCTAGAGACGGAGGAATCCCCCCTCTCAGTTCAATAGCAACTGTATTGGTAAATGTTATGGACAAACAAAATAATGCTCCTACAATAGATGTTAACTTTTCAGAGTTAACTGGAAATACAGCCATCATATCTGAGGAAACTGAAGTTGGCAGTTTTATTGCTTATGTCAAAGTTACTGACAATGACATAGGGAACAATGGCAAAGTAACTTGTAAATTATTTCATGAAAACCTACAATTAAAGGGCCTTGGTGAAAAAAGATATAAGGTAATAGTAAAAGCTACTGTTGATAGAGAAACTAAAAACAAACTAGATTTCGTAATTACTTGTGAAGATCACGGATCTCCGCCTTTAAAGACAGAAAAAAGATTTTTTATTAAAGTTATGGATGCAAATGATGTACAACCTCACTTTACTAAAGATACCTTTAAGTTTCTTACCTATGAAAATGAAAAAACTGATTTCCCCGTGGGATTCATCAATGCCACTGACCCAGATTTGGGTTCTGGAGGTCAACTGTCTTACTCATTATTAGGAAGTAATAAACGCATTCTCCCATTTCAAATCTCAAATTTTGGATTTATCTCAACTACTCAGCCATTAGACCATGAACAGCAGGAGGTGTATGAATTTAAAGTTTTAGTAAGAGACAATGGAACTCCTTCATTAAACAACACAGCAAAGGTTATAGTTGAAGTTATGGATGAAAATGACAATGCCCCTTACTTTATTTTTCCCAGTGTAGACCCTTTCAGCCTTGATGTTTACTACCAACCTCAAAGCAAAAATGACATTACAGTTCTGAGAGCTTCTGATAGAGACAGTCGTCAGAATGCTTTTCTGAGATATGAAATATTTGGAGGTAATGGTAGAATGTTATTTAAAGTTAATCCATACACTGGTGTTTTGTCCTTCTCACGAACAGTCTACCAAAATGATGCAGGAACGTATAATCTTGAGCTATCGGTCAAAGATAGTGGTACACCTGTTTTATCAGCAACAACTACCTTATCCTTGACATTATCTGTTAGTAATACCACATCCAAGCTGTTGACAGCAGTGCATTTGCAATCAGATGCCAAAATACATATCAACCTCTTTATCATAATCATAGTGGCAGCAGTGACAGTATCTGTTTTGTTAGTTATTTCAATAACGGTGTGCATTGTTAGGAGAAGCAACCAACGAAATGCCATTCATCGGACAGTTTTAGAACCATCAAACAATCTTATGGATGAAAACAGACAAACTGAATATTTATGTGCTAAACAAATGTCCTCCAAGCAGGAGTCAAGTCAAAGCAGGACACAATCAATCATAGAAATTCATAGCCAAACGCTGAAGAAGGGGACACATCAGGTGAGTTAGTTAGTTAATTTCTTTTTTTTTTTGACCTTTTCAAAAAAAAAATGAAATCTTTTAATTTGAAGACCTATTAATATTACGGATTACATTTTATTTCTTACCTACAATGGAAACATTTATATGCATTTTTTTTTGTTGAAATTAAGTATGGATGCAAGCACAAATAACACAGGGAAAAATAGTAATTTCTGACAAGCTTGTGTATGGTAGGATTTATAGGTTCAAGCCCATTGCATGCAAATGCTCGGATTGACAAATGTAAGTCAAAGTTTTCTACATAAAACTGTAGAAGTCTGTCATGCACACATACACACATCTGTGTATATATGTATATATAATATATAATATATATATATATTTAACAATGACCATTATGTAACTATATCACTGCCACCCTTTCATTTCTAATATTCACTTCTCTGTCAACCGCTTCATATTGATTCTACTCAATTTCCTTATCAACAACCATCATACAACTGTTTATCTCCCTCATCCCCCCTCTCTCTCTCTAGTCCCCTACTGCTTTAGTTACCTTCCATTTGTCTTTCTTTTATCCCTTTCTTTCTCTGGCTTTCTTTCTATCCAGTAGTGTGTGAAAAAAAAAAAAAAAAAAAAAAAAAAAAAAACAAAAACAAATGAATGAAATAATGCCTTTTTAGTGACAACCTCTCAGACACCAATAAATGAGAGAAGGAAGACAACATATTGTAGAAAGAACTCTTTATTCTTGCCCGGAATAACCCAACCCCCTCTGGTACTGATGCCAAAAAGTGCACCCATTTTCACAAAATGGTTGGTTGGTGGAAGTCCCTAACTATAGAAACATATGGGATAAAAATAATGTAAAAGTGCAGCAGAGTTGCTAACTTGTCTAAGAGTAGTAATTTCAAGTAAAATCTGACTTGGACGGTAACAAACTGACTAATTCATGCAGCATGTTTAAGCAGACATAAAATTATGATGAGAATTATAAATTTTTAAAACAGGCGGAGTGGCTGTGTGGTAAGTAGCTTGCTAACCAACCACATGGTTGCGGGTTCAGTCCCACTGCGTGGCATCTTGGGCAAGTGTCTTCTGCTATAGGCCCGGGCCGACCAATGCCTTGAGAGTGGATTTGGTTGACGGAAACTGAAAGAAGCCTGTCGTATATATGTATATATATGCATATGTGTGTGTCTGTGTTTGTCCCCCTAGCATTGCTTGACAACCAATGCTGGTGTGTTTACATCCCCGTCACTTAGCGGTTCGGCAAAAGAGACCGATAGAATAAGTCCCGGGCTCGACTAAAGGCAGTGCTCCAGCATGGCCGCAGTCAAATGACTGAAACAAGTAAAAGAGTAAAAGAGTAAAGAGAGTAAAAAGAGTTTTTTTTCATACCAAACAAGATTAGTCTGGACTACTAAAAAGGAAAAGAACAGGCCTACAAATCCACAAGATGTTTACCAACAGAAAGCTTAAAGAATTGAATATTGTAGTCCGGAGAAAAAGTAGATGATAGTAGGGAGTTCCATAGAGTAGCAGTTCAGAGAAAGAAGTTCATCATCATCATCATCATCATCATCATCATTTAGCGTCCGCTTTCCATGCTAGCATGGGTTGGACGGTTCAACTGGGGTCTGGGAAGCCAGAAGGCTGCGCCAGGCCCAGTCTGATCTGGCAGTGTTTCTACAGCTGGATGCTCTTCCTAATGCCAACCACTCCGAGAGTGTAGTGGGTGCTTTTTATGTGCCTCCTGCACAGGTGCCAGACGAGGCTGGCAAACAGCCACGATCGGATGGTGCTTTTTACGTGCCATTAAAATAAAAAGACTTATGATTAACTGGAAATTCAACAGAGAAACAATGATGAAATAGGTCTTCACATTGTATCTGTCTACCAAATTCCACTTTCCTTGTAACTGTACAACATTTCTGAAACAGGAACAAATCCTTTCTCAAACTTCATTTCGCAGTCTCAAAAAAGAGGAAGGACACCGTTGGATATTGAGCCTTAGCTTGTGAAGATGTATGATAAGATGAGCACATCTGCAATATCTTTCATCAGCATAGGTCTATTCAGCCAGGTCCACCATTGTCTTTTCTTAAGGTGGCGAGCTGGCAGAAACATTAGCACGCCGGGCGAAATGCGTAGCCGTATTTCGTCTGCCATTATGTTCTGAGTTCAAATTCCGCCGAGGTCGACTTTGCTTTTCATCCTTTCAGGGTCGATTAAATAAGTACCAGTTACGCACTGGGGTCGATATAATCGACTTAATCTGTTTGTCTGTCCTTGTTTGTCCTCTCTGTGTTTAGCCCCTTGTGGGTAGTACAGAAATAAGTATTTCATCTGCCGTTACGTTCTGAGTTCAAATTCTGCCAAGGTTGACTTTGCCTTTCATCCTTCCAGGGTCGATAAATTAAGTACCAGTTATGCAGTGGAGTCGATATAATCGACTTAATCTGTTTGTCTGTCCTTGTTTGTCCTCTCTATGTTTAGCCCCTTGTGGGTAATAAAGAAATAGGTCTATTCAGTCAGGCTTCACCAGGGACTAAACAATAACAATAACACAATAACAGCAGTAGTTAAGGTGCATGGCTTAGTGGCTAGAGTAACTGGCTCACGATTGTAAGGTCATGATTTCAATTCCCAGCGATGCATTATGTCCTTGAGCAAGACACTTTATTTCATGTTGCTCCAGTTCACTCAGCTGGCAAAAATGAGTTGTACCCATAATTCAAAGGGCCGGCCTTGTCACTTTCTGTATCAGGCTGAGTGCTACATTAAGGGCACATGTGTCTGTGGAGTACTCAGCCACTTGCATGTTAATTTCATGAACAGGTTGTTCCGTTGATCGAAGCAACTGGAACTCTAGTTGTCATAACTGATGGAGTGCTAACAACAGTAGAGGCAGCTATAATATCAGAAAGAATCTTTACACAGTTCTCTTTATATGCTAGAAATAGCAACCAAATCACTTTCAAATTACTCTGTTAATCTTAAATAAATGTAATGGAAGATATTGTTCCGAATAGCAAAAAAGGTCATGCTGGCCACAGTTGGAACAGCTTTTAGTACAAGTCTGCTTAATTAGGTGTAACCTACAGCAGCAATTAAATTCCATTCACAAGGCACTGTTCAACCCTTGGCTATGAGAGGAGAAGCTTTGCTAAGATACCATTCTGTGGAACCAAATGCAGAATTGAATGATTGCTATTTTAATGATATGGGTAATATTGCTTCAGGTGAATGATTATGTCGGTGGTTATAAGTTTCCAATGGGCTAACCACAAGTTCACTGAGTTTCTGATGGCAAAAGTATCTGTAATTGCAGAATAAATATTTCAAGGGACTTTTTTTTTGCTAAGTACAGGTTTTTGATGTTTAAACACCATATCCTTGTTCAATACACAGAGGGGAATATTATATACACCAATATACCATCATCACTTAATGTTTGCTCTCTATGCTGGCATGAGTTATCATCATCATCATCGTCATCATCATCATCGTTTAACGTGTTTTCCATGCTGGCATGGGTTGGACGGTTCATCTGGGGTCTGGGAGCTAGGAGGCTGCACCAGGCTCCAGTCTGATCTGGCAGTGTTTCTACAGCTGGATGCCCTTCCTAACGGCTACCATGTGTATGTATGTGTATATATATAGGTGCAGACATGACTGCGAACCACATGGTTTGGGGCTCAGTCTCACTCAGTGCTATCTCAAACAAGTGGCTTCTGCTATAGTCTCTAGTAGTACACACACATACACACACACACACACGTGCACACATGCATGCATGATGGCTATTGTTAAAGATACTGAATACCTAGACAGTAAGAGCAAAGGGGATTTAAGTACAACATTTAAGCATCAACAAGAGCATTTTTGAATTCAGAATTCCCTAAGGAGCATGGCAATGGGGAAAGAGTTTAGGGTAAAGTGATGGACGAGTGAGTAGTGAAACAGAGACAGAGAGAGAGTGGGGGGAAAGAGAGAGAGAGTGATGGATAGCAATGAAGAGGGTATGGAAATGAAGAAGAGAGAGTGAGAGGGTGTGAGATTGATGGATGGGAACTAAATAAAGATTGAAAACAGTAATAATATACACATACATACACATGGTTGGCGTTAGGAAGGGCATCCAGCTGTAGAAACACTGCCAGATCAGACTGGATCCTGGTGCAGCCTCCTAGCTCCCAGACCCCAGATGAACCGTCCAACCCATGCCAGCATGGAAAACAGACGTTAACAAAAATATTTGGTCGCTGGGAAACATAAGGGGCAGTAGGGGCCAAAATACTGATAGTAGATATAACTTCTCAACTTCTATCAACACTTTCATCGGAAATTTTACATCCGTTTTCCCATGCTTACAACAGTTCCGCAGATCTCTGGCACAATGTTGTACCAGTTGTCATGGTCTTTTGTCCTTCAAGAGAGCCAGCCTCTTGAGAACCAGTTCTCATTATATCTTCCTGTCTTCCTTGGGGTCTGTCTTATGTCGGTGATGTCCATTTGGAACACTCAGCACTTCTTTAAATAAATGACAACTTCTGTAGGCATCATATAATTGTACAAACCTTTTTCTTGCTCAGTAAGTCTGATTCCTTTTGCATCCAGTCTCTCCGTCAGCTCAACTGTGCTTCATCATACATGCACACCAACAATACACATCCAATAAATCGTGTTCCTCAAAGTTTTTCCAACAAACCTTTGCAAGTTTTCTACATTTCAATCCCTTCTTTTCTTAATAAATTTAGCATCATGCTTTATAGACAAACAGTATAAAATCTGCTCTTCCCTCTGACAAAGAAACCCTTTGTTGTCAGCAGAAGTGAAAGTTTCCAGGCAGTTCTTATTATGCTTTTGAAATGCTCACCTCCACTATATATATATATATATATCACCGTGATCACCGTGACCGACCAGGCTATCAGATGTTGCTACACATCGCTGGTTTCAATGCGCTTCGCATTGTTTTAGCCTTCAAATGACGCCACCCCGCTGGCCAAGCGAGCAGGTCAACAGAAGAAAGAGTGAGAGAAAGTTGGAACGAAAGAGTACAGTAGGGATCGCCACCACCCCCTGCTGGAGCCTCGTGGTGCTTTAAGTGTTTTCGCTCAATAAACACTTGAAAACGCGATCCTACGACCACAAGTCCGCTGCCCTAACCACTGGGCCATTGCACCTCCACACTGTATATATATGTCTGTATGTGGGCTAATGGTTATAGTGTTGCACTCATGATCACAAAATCGTGATTTTGATTCCTGCACTGGGCAGTGCATTGTGTTGCCGAGCAAAACACTTTATTTCGCAATGGCTCAGAGAAAACATCTGATGTGTTGCACTCAATACACCTGCACAGGATATGCTGATTTGATGGAGGGGGTAAACTAATGAACAGCACAAACATTTAGTTATTATGATCAATCAAATCAACTGTGCAGGTTGTTCAGCAAGAAATTGTGAACCCTCATTTGTTGTCTAAGACAGGAGTGTGCATCACCACCATATATATATATATATATATATATATATATATATATACATATATATATAAGTAGTAACAGAAAGGAGGAATTTCGATTATCCCCACGTGGTGAGTTGTAATGTATATAAGAAATAAGAAATTAAAAAAGGGAAAATACGCACGCTTAGTTTTAAAAATTATATTAAAACAATGTAAAGTGTGCGTATTTTCCCTTTCTCAATTTCTTATATATATATATATATATATATATAAAAAAACACAAATATATATACATATAATACATATATATATATATATACATATATATATATATATACATATACATATATATATATATACATATATATATATATACACATATATATACACACATATATATATACATATATATACATATACATACATATATATATACATATATATACATATCATATATATATATATATATATATAGATATATATATATACATACATATATATACATATATATACACATATATATATACATATATATATATATATATATCTATATATATATATATATATATATATATATATATATATATAATATATATATATATATATATCAATACACACACACACACACACACACATATAATCAGGAAATGAAGTGACGAAGGAATAACTGATTATCTTATGAACTTCATTAGCTTACAACTGTTTCTGCGATAAGATGCAGTGAACTCATAGTAGAGTGACTTAGTAACACCATAAAACTTCAGTGGAGTCTCAAATATGATGTGCAAATTATTTGGGTAAATAATTCCACTGCATCTTTTAGCAGAAACAGCTGTAAACGAATGAAGTTCATAAGATAAATCATTTATTCCTTTGCCATTACAGTTTCTTATTACCATTCTGTTCTTGACTCGGGTTTCATTCAAAAGCATATGTACTATGAGTCCTACAACAGGTTATTAGTCTAGCAATGCCTAAGCATTTTATATATGTATATATATATATATATGTATGGAGAGTTTACGAAAAAAACAAAAGATGAAGACAGGTGGTTTACAAAACAAACAGATGTATTAGTATAACGCTCAGGAATAGAAAAAGTCTTTTACGTTTCGAGCCTTTCTACAGAAAGGAACACAGAAAAAACAAGGAGAGAAAAAATTGTGTGTAGTGGCTAATGATCTATCATGGCGACTCATAATAATAATAATAATGTTCGTCCTTCGGGTTCGAAGATGACCATTGACATCATTTGGTGGAATTGCTGCTGTGAGACCGGAGGTGGCTGGTGAGGCCAATCCGGGCAAGAAAGCCCCTCCCACTGGTGGGGCAAAAGTGGGTAGGGGCTGTGCTATTGGTGCAGGTGGCTCTGGCTTTCCGCATCTGGCATTTCTGTTCTGCTGACTGAATCCGTCTCTCCTCGGCTGTCTTTGCTCCTGTGGTGATTACGCTGCGCCAGGATGAGCGGTCGGCAGCAAGTGTCTCCCAAGTCTCTGTGCCGATGGAGAAGTCTTTGAGAGAGACTTTGAGTATATATGGACACATACACAGATGCAGAGAGACAGACAAACAGACACTCACATACGCATACATATATATGTACACATGTACATATGCATACAGATATATATTATATATATGTGTGCATATATGTATGAGTATTTTTTCAACCAAGTTTCACTCTTTCCGTCAGACGTACAGTGAATGAATGACTGACCAACTGGAAACCAGTAATCAGTGACTCTATTATTCATAAAATGTGATATATAGTATAATAATTTAAATAAATAACTCCATGCAGGTAATTGGCTAATTATATGTATTTGTGTTTGCCTTCATGCTTAATTGAAATGAAAATATGCAGGTATTTTTGCTGAGTGATAGGTTTCTCTTTAAATAAAATTACAAGAATGTATTTATAGTATCAAAAAAAAAAAGATAAAAATTCTGTAAAATATGTCAAAGTTTTAAATGACTTTAAATTCACGTGAACAAATTTCTGGTGGTGTTGGGGGGGGGGGAGATTTCATTTTTGAAACCAAGATGATTATTGCATCAAAGTTTCATTAATATCAGCTTCAGCAAATAGACTATAAAATATAGTTAACTTATATATCAACATATAATAAGAAATTAAAAGAAAAAAGAAGAAAAAAACAGCAAAAAGAAAACACAAAAAAACAAACAAAAACAATTGTGTTGAATAGAAAATAGAAATTCTCAGTTCTTAGCAAAATGTACTTTAATGATCTTTTTTTTTTTTTTTCCCCAACACAATTTCCCTTTTCAATTAATCTTATTCTTAGTCTTTGATCACTTAGCATACAGTATTCTTTTAAATTCTTTCTACTTCAGTTATTGTTCTTTTATTTTGCTTATTCATTTCATTTCTCCCCCTCCACACACCAGAGTCATTCTCTTTCCCCCATACTCACTTTGCTAATACCCAGCTTCTTTCGTACAAGCAATACATCATGTCTTTAAATGCAAACTGTCATTTTAGCTCTTTTTAACTCAATTTAACTTACTGAACTTTACATTATAGATAACTCCTGTTTCTTTTATATATCTTTGTCATCATTAAAGCTCTCCTCTATTTTATGTGCTACATCATATGATACTTCTATCACACATATATTATATAGCGCCTTTGGCATTAATAACTTTTTCCTTCTCTTTCATAATTTATTATGTTAGTCTTTATTCTATTTCAAAATTAATACCAGCAAGCTTAAACAATGTTAAGACGATTCCTTTTAGTCTTCATCAAGACTTTAGCTTATTGATTCTAAAATTGTGTTATCACAGAACATTTTGGTAAGATAAAAAGATTGATTTTTTTTATCTTATAATTATTTTCTATGAAAAATGTTCTACCACTTATCTCATCAAATTTAGTATCAGAATCTTTTATAATAAGGATATCTATACTTCATTTATATAGTAACTACATAACAGACAAATTTTGTTATTCTTTTTCTAAAACCAGGAAGCCCAGTAATACTATATTAAGGTGATTACAACTTTTATTCCAAAGACACAACTGTTCAGCAGGATAGTTTCGTAAACCGTTTTTGTCTTGTTTTACTGACTCATATAAGACATATTTTATGAAAAGTATAGGCTTTTACTTCTTTCAGACATTTGACTGATGTCATGCTGGAGCACCGCCTTAACCCTTTAGCATTCAGATTACTCTGTCAAATGTAAAGCCTGTTTAATCACATTGTTTTAAATCAATTGCACAGCATCTTGTAGCTCTGAGATTTTGATGATGTCCCTGTTTATTTTTAGAATGACTTTGTAGGGTAGGTGTGAGAGGTCAGAGCTGGCTGGTTTGAGCATAAAACAGTCAGACAATTTTGGCCTTATATGGCCGGTTTAAACACTAAAGGGTTAAAGGGTTTAGTTGAAGGAATCATCACCAGTACTTGTTTCTACGTCTGATACTTATTCTGTTGGTCTTTTTGGGGACATAAGCAAACCAACATTAGTTGTCAAGTGGTGGAGGGGACAAACATGAAGGGAACAAAAGGTGGGGGACCTGGCAGAAACGTTAGCACGCTGGGCGAAATGCTTAGCAGTATTTCATCTGCCGCTACGTTCTGAGTTCAAATTCCGCCGAGGTCGACTTTGCCTTTCATCCTTTCAGGGTCGATTAAATAAGTACCAGTTATGCACTGGGGTCGATATAATCGACTTAATCCGTTTGTCTATCCTTGTTTGTCCCCCTCTATGTTTAGCCCCTTGTGGGTAGTAAAGAAATAGGAGGGGACAAACATGAAGGTACACACTCATGCACATATATATGATGGTTTCAACACGGTTTCCTATTTCTTTATTGCCCACAAGGGGCTAAACATAGAGGGGACAATCAAGGACAGACAAAGGAATTAAGTCGATTACATCGACCCCAGTGTGTAACTGGTATTTAATTTATCCACCTCGAAAGGATGAAGGGCAAAGTCGACCCTGGCAGAATTTGAACTCAGAATGTAACAGCAGACGAAATACATCTAAGCATTTCACCCGGCGTGCTAACGATTCTGCCAGCTCGCGGCCTTTCAGCACAGTTTCCATCTACTAAATTCTCTCACTAGGGATTCATCAGCCTAGGGCTATAGCAGAAGACACTTGCCCAAGACGCAATTTAGTGGGACTGAACTTGTAACCATGTGGTTACAAAGCAAGGTTCTTAACTACACAACCATGCCCACAAAAAAGAAAAAGCCAGTTGTCGCAATTAAGTATGGCTTCATAGCGTTTACTATGTTTACAGTGATTGTTTTAAGTATTTATACTCTCATGAGCAGATGTGGACATCATCTTGGCTCCACGCCTTCAATCTTGAACCAATAGAATATCAAGGATGTGACAATCGGAGGGAGAGAGGGATACTGCACCAATACCCAGCTGGTACTCATAACAGCCAAGTAGACTGCTAGCATAAAGTGAAGCACTTTACTCAAAGGGGCAATACACTAGTCAGTCCAGAAATTGAACTCATGACCTTATGCTCACAAGCTGAAAACCATAACCATTACCTCATGCACTTCTACAGCCAACAAAAAGTGCTTTCAATAAATTACAAATGTATGGAAGGCAGAATTATTAACACACGGGAAAAATACTTATTGGTATTTCATCCATCTTTATGTTCTTAGTTCAAATTCTGCTGAGGTTGACTTTGCCTTTCATCCTGTCAAGTTTGATCAAATAAGTACCAGTTAAACACTGGGGTTGAAATATTCGACCTACCCCCCCAAAAAAAAAAATTGCTGGCCTTGTGCTAAAATTTAAAACCAGTTAATTACAAGCAAAGGGAAAAATTTTGAAGATTTTTGAAGTCTTATGTACAAGATTCTTGGTAGCTTTTGAAACCCAGTTCATATCAACGTCCATGACAATTAAAATGACATGGTTTCAATATTATAATATAGGTGCAGGAGTGGCTGTGTGGTAAGTAGCTTGATAACCAACCATATGGTTCCGGGTTCAGTCCCACTGCGTGGCATCTTGGGCAAGTGTCTTCTGCTATAGCCCCGGGCCGACCAATCCTTGTGAGTGGATTTGGTAGACGGAAACTGAAAGAAGCCTGTCGTATATATGTATATATATATATATGTATGTGTGTGTGTGTTTGTGTGTCTGTGTTTGTCCCTCTAGCATAGCTTGACAACCGATGCTGGTGTGTTTACGTCCCCGTCACTTAGCGGTTCAGCAAAAGAGACCGATAGAATAAGTACTGGGCTTACAAAAAGAATAAGTCCCGGGGTCGAGTTGCTTGACTAAAAGGCGGTGCTCCAGCATGGCCACAGTCACGTGACTGAAACAAGTAAAAAAAAAAAAAAAAAAAAAATTATAAGGTGTACAAGCAATCAAATATTTGAAAACTATGAGTTAAACTGATGCCGTTTCTCAAAAATTGATATCTACTATGAATATTTAAAGTTTTTATTAATAGCCAATAATTTGAAGTCGTAGTTTTAACTTTGTTATTTCTTTAAACCAGTGATTTTCATGAGTATGATTTATTAAAAAGTTGCTTTTAGGCATACACACCTCCAAAAAGATTGATTCCTAAGCTTAAAAGCAGAATTAGATTTATCACATTAGAAGTGTAACTGTGGATAATAGGACACATGTGATATATTTGACTTCTGGGTATTTTGAATCAGTACTTGTGTATTATTATTATTATTATCATTAATATTATTATTATTACTATTATTATTATTATTATTATTATTATTATTATTATTATTATTATCATTAATATTATTATTATTATTTATCATAAATTATTATTATTATTATTATTATTATTATCATTATTATTATCATTAATATTATTATTATTATTATTATCATTAATATATTTATTATTATTATTATTATTATTATTATTATTATTATTATTATTATTATTGTTATTATTATTATTATTATTATTACTTTTTTTTTTATTTAATGTCTGAATGCTTCGTCTTCGTCACTGATATGGCTGCTGTCACTGTCACCATCCATATAGTTTTATAGGTTTTTATTCGTGCAAAATTTCTCCACATCTCTCACAAATTCACACTACGCCGCTCTTATCTGTTATAATTTTTGCTATTCTATTTTCTTTCTTTTTTATTATTTTGTAACTATTTAAATTTTATCATATATTATAATACTGGTGGTCATAACAGCATGGAATTCCATGCATGTGAGAACTAGTACCAAAAGAAGTGTTAGATGAATAGATAGATAAATTGACAGATTGATAGATAAATAGACAGAAAGACAGAGGGGTAGGCAGGCAGATAGACAGACAGACAGATAGATAGAAATGGACACAAATAGATAAATAGCTAGACACACAGATAGGTAGATAGACAGATAGACAGATAGACAGTTAGATAGGTATGTTTCTTTATTAGCCATACAGGGCTGAACACAGAGGGGACAAATTACAAAGCAGAGCTTTTCTTTTTGGGGAGGAAAAAAACAAAGATAGATAGATAGATGGATAGATAGATATATAGATATGTTTCTTTATTGGCCACACAGGGCTAGATAGATAGATAAATGGACTGACTGATATGATAGACAGATAGACATATAGAGAGTTAGATGGATGAATAGATGATTCGATAGATTGATGGACTGATGGATAAATTGAGATAAAATGTTAGAGGGATGGATAGATAAACAAAGAGATATTCACAGATAGATAGACAGATAGATAGATAGATAGATAGATAGATAGATAGATAGATAGATAGAATGATAGAGAGATAGATAGATAGATAGATAGATAGATAGATAGATAGATAGAATGATAGATAGATAGATATGTTTCTTTATTAGCCACACAGGGCTGCACACAGATAGAACAAATTACAAGGTAGAGCTTTTCTTTTGAAGGTTTAAAAAAAAAAAAAAAAAAAAAAAAAAAAAAAAAAAAGGAAAGGGGAGTTTCGATCAAAAGGGATCGTAAAAGGAGAGAAAGAGGACAAAAAAAAAGGGGGGGGGTTAAAAAAAAAAAAAAAAAAAGGGGGGAGAGGAAAAAAATTGATCAATAGGGATCGTTATCACAGAAATGTCAATATGAAGTGTAAAGGGGAGGACAGGTGAGGTTTACCCGTGGAAAGAAAAGCCTACGGAAAAGACCACGGTAACCTCGGTCAATGAAGTCACATTTATATTTCTTTTTTTTTTTTTTTTTTGCAAATAAGCAACTCTCTGTTTTCGATTTCTGGGTTCATAGGACTATGCTCAAGGTGGCTTCGTCATTCATACGTGCCATTCTTGCTACATTCACCCATCTTTTTTAAAACATTCGCTAGACAAAACTTGCCTCTCTACTCTCACTTTCCTTTTCAAGTGGTACTTGAAGAAGTTGATGAGAGATTGACCAGAGAGGAAAGTGTTTGTCTCCAATCCTTTCAGATGCGTCCACCAGATACATTCTTTCGCCATAGCCACAAGGATGATGAAAATAGCTCTTCCTTCCCGTTTGAAGGAAGGAGGCGTGACATATTGACGATAGACTCAGCTGATAAACCGACTCGTCCCACACGTGACAGCAGTTGTTCGACATAAGCCCACAGGTCGGAAATTGTTGGACACTGAACGAGTGCGTGCAGAACGGTTTCGTCGCTCTGACCGCATCTCGGGCAGGTCGGCCCCGTGTGTTCTCGAGCCGTGTCTGTAGAGCTTATCCCGAACGGGTAGCGCTTCTCGTAGCACTGCCAGGCCAGGGATCTCTGGAAGTTGTCCATGGGCCCTGGCCCGAAAGTCGTCCCGAACAGGCGGGTCAGGTACTCCTCGTCGACGTCCAGGTTCGCCCCGAGCTCGTCGTCGTACCTCCCCTCCACTAAACCCCTATAGAATGCTTTGGTTGTGTTGAAGTCACTTAAGGTCGACCCAGGACGGCAGAGATGCTTGAGAGCAACGCGACACTCGCGGTGCCATTCGCCCTTCCTCGGCCTCTTTTGATCCACGACTGCAGTTCGGTCATGGAGACGAGCTGCGGGAAAGCGTGCCTCACAAACGGCGACCACACCTGTTCACCGTCGTCTACATAGAGCCAGAGATGTCGCAGTCTCAGCGCGTGTCTGCGCATCATCAACCACGGCATGCCCAGCCCTCCTTTTAACGGGTGTTGACAGCAAATGGATCGCCTGACCATCGGGACGCATCCTTTCCACAAGAAGCGAAAGAGGATGCGTTGTAGTTTGGTGATGGTAGGGTCGGGACAAGGTACGACGGTCAGGCGGTAGTAGATGACGGACGCGATGTACGTGTTCGCCACCTCCGCTCGACCTTTTAGGGACAGTTTCCTCTCGGCCCATTGCCGGGCGAGAGTGACCACCCTACTCGTTATCTCGTTCCAGTTCTTCTCCACTTGGAGGTCCGGACCAAACCAGACCCCGAGCAACTCAACCGGGCCGTCGGTCCAGCGTCCCACGACGGAGGCGCTGGTGGACGGCATGGGCTTGCTTCTCCAGGTGCCTAGTCGCAAGCCCACTGACTTTTCCCGGTTGATTTTCGCTCCTGTCACCGCTTCGTAGTTTTTCAGTGTCTCACCGACGACCAGCTCGATGTGCTCGTGGCTTGACACTATGACGGTGACGTCGTCCGCGTATGCAGACACGCTCGTCCCGCATCCCAATTCTCGCGGGATGCCCCTTAGAGTCGCCAGCTTCCACAGTAGT
The DNA here is from genome assembly GCF_006345805.1 of Octopus sinensis. NCBI lineage: Eukaryota > Metazoa > Mollusca > Cephalopoda > Octopoda > Octopodidae > Octopus > Octopus sinensis. Next base: position 8,112,802 of record NC_043010.1, on the reverse strand, counting down.
GGCTCAAGAGTCAATACGTATAGAAGCGCCGAGAGGGGGCATCCCTGACGGACCGAACGTGCAATGTCGAAAGGTCTCGATAGATGTCCATTTACGTGAATTACCGAACGGATGCCTCTGTACAAGGCAGCTATCCAGCCGCGGAAGACGGGACCGAAACCAGCCGCTCTCAGGACTGCTCCAAGTATCGATGGTCTACCCTATCAAAGGCTTTCGATTGATCCAAGTTGATCAGGGCCCCCCCATGCCAGGTTCGTTAACTACCCTGTCTATGATGTAGCGCATCAGATGGAGGTTGTCATGGATGGTCCGGCCTGGCACGGCGCATGTTTGCGCCTTGTCGACCAGTTTCTCGATGACAAGCGCCAACCTCTTGGCTAACACCTTGGCCAAAATTTTCAAGTCTGCATTAAGCAGAGTGATGGGCCTAAAGTTATCTATTACATTTCCCTTGTTTAGATCTTTCTTCAGCAGTGTTACGGCTCCTCGGCTCACAAAACCAGGAATGCTCCCGTTTTGCTGCCAGTTGCAGTACACCGCCGCCAAGAGATCTCCAAACAAGTCTGGCATACAATTGTAAAGCTCGTAGGGTAGACCATCCAAACCCGGTGATGGTAGATAGATAGATAGATAGATAGATAGATAGAATGATAGATAGATAGATAGAATGATAGATAGATAGATAGATAGATAGATAGATAGATAGATAGATAGATAGAATGATAGATAGATAGATAGAGATAACTTTCTTTTATTAGCCACACAGGGCTGAATACAGAGGGGACAAATACAAATGCAGAGCTTTTTCTTTCGAGGGTGGAAAAAATAAAAAATGTAAGATTGTGATCAAAAGGGATCGAGAGGAGGAAAAAAAAGGAAAAAAAAAAAATCGTGTATCACAGAAATAATGGTGTAAACATTGATATAACAAGATTGGGTTCATCCGTGGGAAGAAAAGCCTACAGAAAAGACCACGGGAACCCCAGTCAGGGAGGAAATAAACACATGAGGTCAAAAATGCTCTCTTTCTTTCTTTTTTACGATCTACAGGATCATGCTCAAAATGGTTTCGTTACTAGCACGCACCATCTTTGCAACATTCACCCATCTTTTTTGAATCTTTCGCGAGACAAAACTTCCCTCTCCATTCTCACCTTCCTTTTCAAGTGGTACTTGAAAAGTTGATGAGCGATTGGCCAGAGAGGTAAGTGTTTGTCTCTAATCCTTTCGCTCGAGTCCACCACACACATTCTTTCACCATGGCCACCAGTACGATGAAAACTGCCTTGCCTTCCGGTTGAGGGAAGGGGGCGGAGCAATTCTCACCATAGACTCGGCCGACAGGCGGATTCGTCCCACACGTGACAGCAGCCGTTCGGCATAAGCCACAGGTCGGAAATGGTTGGACATTGCACGAGTGCGTGCAGAACGGTTTCGTCGCTCTGACCGCATCTCGGGCAAGTCGGTCCAGTGGTGTCTGGAACCGTGTCTGTAGAGCTTATCCCGAACAGGTAATGCTTCTCGATAGCACTGCCAGGCCAGGGATCTTTGGTGATTGTTCATAGGTCCCGGCCCGAAAGTTGTCCTGAACAGGCGGGTCAGGTGTTCCTCGTCGACGCCCAGACTCTGCCCGAGTTCGTCGTCGCACCTCCCCTCCACTAATCCTCTATAGAATGCCTTTGTTGTGATGGAGTCGCACAAGTTCGATCCCGGACGGCAGAGTTGCTTGAGAGCAATGCAACACTCGTGGTGCCATTCGCCTAGCCTCGGTCTCTGCTTGATCCATGACTGTAGTTCGTCCAAGGAGACGAGCTGTGGGAAAGCGCGCCGCACAAAAGGCGACCACCCCTGTTCACCGTTGTCTATGAAGCGCCGGAGATGTCATAGATAGATAGATAGATAGAATGATAGAATGATAGATAGATAGATAGAATGATAGATAGATAGATAGATAGATAGATAGATAGAATGATAGAGAGATAGAATGATAGATAGAATGATAGAGAGATAGAATGATAGATAGATAGATAGATAGATAGATAGATAGATAGATAGAATGATAGAGAGATAGAATGATAGATAGAATGATAGAGAGATAGAATGATAGATAGATAGATAGATAGATAGATAGATAGAATGATAGATAGATAGATAGATAGATAGATAGATAGATAGATAGATAGATGATAGAGAGATAGAATGATAGATAGATAGATAGATAGATAGATAGATAGATAGATTGATAGATAGAATGATAGATAGATAGATAGATAGATAGAATCTAATACAGAAAGATGAATAGAGAAAGTAGGAATAACTGATTTTTCACTGTTGCTTTGAATTGAATGATGTAACAAATGAAGAAGCCAGATGGAGACATACTGCCAGAATTTTGCATTCATCTGTTTGTTTCTTTCAATTATATAATAATTATAATTTAATTTTTATCCTGCTTATACACCGCAAAAAAATCAATATTTTGAAAAACAAGCAAACAAACAAAAATACTGTAAATATTGGTTGGTATTGTCAATAAGTATGTGATAAGCTACATCATAGCAAAGTTGGTGCTTGTATACATGATGTAGTAAGCCAAGATTTTTTAATTAACTAACTATATATTTAACTTAGCGGTTCGGCAAAAGAAACCGATAGAATAAGTACTGGGCTTACAAAGAATAAGTCCCGGGGTCGATTTGATTGACTAAATATTGGTTGGTATTGTCAATAAGTATGTGATAAGCTACATCATAGCAAAAGTTGGTGCTTGTATACATGATGTAGTAAGCCAAGATTTTTTAATTAACTAACTATATATTTAATGATGAGAATAATCATTTTCTAAATGATTAAGTCTGGTCAAAAAAGGCAAGGACAAAAACCTGAAAATTTTAATACATTGAAATTAATCGTATATGGAATAAATTTATTCTCTAGCAGTGTAATGAAAACACTTGAAGTATTTCAGTTTTGTTAAAACCCCTCAGCAAGGTTTAGTTGGACTGCTGATGCAGATCTTTGAAAACCAGAGAACGATGTAGGATTTTTGCTAATGAATAGAGAACAGTGATGTAACTTAAAGGGAATGCCTCTGGTAAAATATCCAGGAATGCTTGTTGCAAGAGAACTTATAAAGTAAAGTAGGAGTTAGCATACTTGATGCAGTAAGCAAAGAAATTTTAATTCACGGCAATTATATCTTTAGGGCATGGAGTGAGCATCATCAAAATAATTAATTCTGATAAAAGAAAAAGGAAACAATCTGAAAATTCTAATTGTTGAAATAAATTAAATATGGAATGCGGTGGGTTGGGAATTGGATTTTTAGCAGTATGTAAGTGTTTTGGTTTTGTAGTTCAATTAAATTTTGCTTAGTTTAGTCCCTAGTACAGTGCTCCACAACTGGTATGCACTGGTGTGCCACGAGATGATGCTAGGTGTGCCACAGTGTAGCCTGAATATAATTTTTTTTCCCTATACTTTCAGTCATATTTTTAGTTCAGGTGTTTTGATCCTTTTCTTCTAGCATATAAATCAAGCATGCACCCTTTTAAAGCCTAGCCAGGCTCATGGGCCCAGTTTCCCGGTTTCAGTGGCGTATGTGTTCCCCAGCTGGACAGGACGCCAGTCCATTGCAGTGTTACTCATTTTTGCCAGCTGAGTGAACTGGAGCAACATGAAATGAAGTGTTTTGCTCAAGAACACAACGAGTTGCCCGGTCCAGGAATCGAAACCACAATCTTACGATCATGATGTTGACACCCTAACCACTAAGCCATGCGCCTCCACAGCATATAAATAAACTTGAAAAATTTACTGTATATTTTTGTTTTTTCTGGAAATGTTGGCTGAATTTTCAGCATATCCCTTCATATTATATGTAATATGCCAGACCAAGTTTTGAAGTGAGTGCCAAAACATCTTTGTTCACTAAGTAATGGTCCTTTTTCTACCAACAAGAATTTCCATGAGTCACATTATAATGCCCAGCAACATATGCTGGTTACAAGTATGATTAAGAGGTTTGTTTCCCAGCCGTTTGGTTTCATGTTCAGATACACTGCAAGGCATCTTGGACAAATGTCTTCTATTATAGGCATGGGCTAATCAAAGCCCTGTGAGTAGATTTGGTTGGCAGAAATGGAGAGAAATCCTCTGTGTGTGTGTGTGTGTGTGTGTGTGTGCCTGCACATCTTGACTTCATCCAATAGTTGCAAATTAGCTTTATTATCATACAAGCTGGAGTGGCTGTGTGGTAAGTAGCTTGCTAACCAACCACATGATTGCGGGTTCAGTCCCACTGCGTGGCATCTTGGGCAAGTGTCTTCTGCTATAGCCCCGGGCCGACCAATGCCTTGTGAGTGGATTTGGTAGACGGAAACTGAAAGAAGCCTGTCGTATATATGTATATATATATATATATGTGTGTGTGTGTTTGTGTGTCTGTGTTTGTCCCCCTAGCATTGCTTGACAACCGATGCTGGTGTGTTTACATCCCCGTCACTTAGCGGTTCGGCAAAAGAGACCAATAGAATAAGTACTGGGCTTACAAAGAATAAGTCCCGGGGTCGATTTGATTGACTAAAGGCGGTGCTCCAGCATGGCCGCAGTCAAACGACTGAAACAAGTAAAAGAGTAAAAAGAGAAAGAGTAAGCTGTCTCATTTGTTTCCAGTCATCCACAGAAACACGTCCATTTATGGGGAAAGCGAAGGTAGATGACAGGAAGAGCATCCACCAGACGAATATCTGTCTCAACAGATTCTGTCTGAAAGCATGCAAAAGTGGATGTTAAAATGATGATGATGATGATGAAGATATTACATATCTAGTGCTTAAATCTTAACTTTTTTTTTACAATTGATCTATTACTGTTAGCTTTTATTGATTCAATTTTACTATCATATATTGATTATCAAACTTTCTATACAAGTTTGTATAGGCGCAGGAGTGGCTGTTTGGTAAGTAGCTTGCTAACCAACCACATGGTTCCGGGTTCAGTCCCACTGCGTGGCATCTTGGGCAAGTGTCTTCTGCTATAGCCCTGGGCTGACCAATGCCTTGTGAGTGGATTTGGTAGACGGAAACTGAAAGAAGCCTGTCGTATATATGTATATATATATATGTGTGTGTGAATATGTTTGTTCCCCTAGCATTGCTTGACAACTGATGCTGGTGTGTTTACGTCCCCGTCACATAGCGGTTCGGCAAAAGAGACCGATAGAATAAGTACTGGGCTTACAAAGAATAAGTCCCGGGGTCGAGTTGCTCGACTAAAGGCGGTGCTCCAGCATGGCCACAGTCAAATGACTGAAACAAGTAAAAAGAGTAAAAAGAGAGTAAAGAGTAAATAACAATTAAAATGGCTTGAATTCTGAGTCACTTGCGTTCAAACCAATGTCAGAAGCAGTGAAGAGAGTGGGTCGTTAGAGCATCAAATGGAAGATCTTGTGTTGTTCATTCTGACTCTGCTACAAATTTGATTAATTTTTAGCAAAGAAGATTGGAGGAATTTGAAATGAATTACCATGCCCAAGGACACAATGTATCAACCTGTCTAGGAATTGAACCCTGATCTTACAGCCATGAGTGCAAAAGCCTAACCTGTTTCTTTACTGCCCACAAGGGGCTACACACAGAGGGGACAAACAAGGAAAGACAAACGGATTAAGTCGATTATATCGCCCCCAGTGTGTAACTGGTACTTATTTAAACGACCCCGGAAGGATGAAAGGCAAATCGACCTCGGCGGAATTTGAACTCGGAACGTAGCGGCAGACGAAATACTGCTAAGCATTTTGCCCGGCGTGCTAACGTTTCTGCCAGCTTGCCGCCTTTGTGCAAAAGCCTAACCAAGTGCAAAAGCCTAACCATTAGGCCACATGCCTTTATATGACTTTGTTTGACATCTGTTAAATTTTATCCATTCTTCATGAAAGAGGGAGAAAAAAAGAGAAGGAAGAAACTGTGTGAGATACTTACTGGAAATGAAGAGTGGAGAAGGTCTTTCGAAGAAGACTGTCTTTAGAATACCATAAACTGGTACTCCAAAAGGCTATGGAAAAATAGATAGATGGAGCTGTGAATGGTATACTCTCTTTTACTCTTTTACTTGTTTCAGTCATTTGACTGTGGTCATGCTGGAGCACCGCCTTTAGTCGAGCAAATCGACCCCGGGACTTATTCTTTTGTAGGCCCAGTACTTATTCTATCGTTCTCTTTTGCCGAACCACTAAGTTACGGTATACCTAATTTTATCCACATTTTATCCCAGAATGCAACATTAATTTTGAATTTTGTTTATCTTGGGTTTTATTTTCAACTGAACGAAAAAAATATTTCTCTTGAAAATTTCAAACCAGCCCATTTAAAAAAGTTAAGAGGGAATAGTAAATAGGTTTTGTAAACATTTTCTTTTTTTTTTTTCATCTTTTATGTAATTTTGTTTCAGCATGATTAAATAATGTCTTCGTTACTGAAATATTTAGTCTGTTTTTTAACAGTCACCATAAAAGATCAATTAGATTTTTCATCTAATAGTAGTACACGAACTGCTGAATATATTCTTCTTCAAATATTTGTCCAGTTTAGAAATGCAACTAAATATTCTTTTTGCTTTTTCCTCTCTTTCTCTCTCTCTCTCTCTCACGCACACACACACATTTACACACACACATACACTCTCTCTCTCTCTCTCTTTCTGCCTCTGTTTATTTTACTTTTTATATTTATTTATCTTTTTTTTTTTTTTTTTTTTTTTTCAATTAATTAAAGCTAGTAGACAAAAATTCTGGTTTTGAGACACATCTCAAATTTTCGTTCAATAGTTTAGAACTTCCAATATTTCATCTGCTGAGTGTATACGTGTGTTGGCAATCACATAATGTTCATCAAGTCATTACGTTTCTTTTTTTCTATAATGTCAGCTAAAATATTTTAAATTTCCACCTACTGAGTTTGTTTACATAGGTTTAATCTGTGTTATCTATTAGTTATGTCTTTTTTGTTTACCTATTAATTATATATATATATATATATACACACATACATATAAATATATATATATATATATGTATATATATATATATATATATATATATATATATATATACACACACATACATAGAAATATATATGCACACACAAATACACACGCACACATATATACACATGAATGTATATATGTATGTATATACATACATAGAAATATATATGCTCATACAAACACATGCATATATATATATATATATATATATATACACATGAATGTGTATATGTATGTATACACGCACAAACACACATGCACACACATAGGAAAAACACATTAGAGCAGAAACTAGAGGCAACATGTATTGTGATGTCAAATGGGTTTGCTTGGTCAAGCACGGCTGCATCAAACGTTGGTTAACTGAAAATATTCTGAAATAGTCAAAGAGATAAATGATTTTTATATTATGAGATAAATTAGTTTATTGCTTTACATCGATTTTTATGAAAATTGCTGAGGTATTTTTAAGTCTTTATTTAAATCATTTTGTTTATTTTGAGAAGGAATAGTTAGTCATGGCCTCTCTATATTTTTTAGCTACATATGTCTATTCATTGATAACATTTATTTCTTTAACACCAGTAGGATATCAGAGGAAATCAAATCTGGTAGAATAAAAACATAACATTTAAGTTATCTGATATTGCATCAGAATCTAAACTGATATTTTATCATTAAGCCATTAAGTTAATTTCCTAGCTGTAGCTACCTAAAGTGTTTTGCTTTCATTTGGATAAAGATATCCTTAGACATCAAACAGAAGGGGTATAGTAGTAAAACCGTGCCAAATATTGCATTTTTTATTTTGTTTCTAGTCTAGACTTCTTATTCTGAGTGGCATCAGGCGTAGCTATAGAAACATCCCTGGCCATTATTGGTCAGAGTTGACCATCCGTCTGCCCCCTGTATGCACAGACCTGGGCAAAGGTCTTTGAAGAAGACTAGCTATTGTTGTCCATGCATGTGCGCTTCCTCTTGCCATGCTGTCAATGTTATTCGAGAGAGAGGTCACTGCTTTAGGGCCAATCCAGCTTGGCACCAGCATTGTTGTAGGTGTCTCTTTCCGAAGACAAAAAACCGGAACGGATACCACATGGTATCTTGTTCAGAATTCTAACATTTCAGCCAATCTGCCATCCTGAATTGGTACTTTATTTTATCAACTCTGAAAGGATGAATAATAATGATAATAATAATGAAATTATTGTATACAGTGCTCAGGTGCACCACAACTTGTCAAAAATGCGTATAAAGTATATGCAGTAATGTACAAATGTCTGGAAAGCGAACAATGCATGAGGCAGATACATGCTTGTGTGTGTATGGAGAGGAGAAAATCAGGTGTAGTGTTGGCGAATCTCAGGAAGCATGGAAGTTTTGAAGGATGCAGTGCTCCGACAACTAACAACTGATGCCGGCAGTTTGTTCCATGCTTCAGCAACTCTTAGCATGAAAAAATGTTTCCAAAAGTCATGGGAGCTGTGTTGTTTTCTGACTTTGTAAATATGTCCACGGGTGTTAGACGGGTGGAGTTTGAAAAGGTAGTAATAATAGTAGTAGTAATGATAATAATAATAATAATAATGAAATTATTGTATACAGTGCTCAGGTGCACCACAACTTGTCAAAAATGCGTATAAAGTATATGCATTAATGTACAAATGTCTGGAAAGTGAACAGTGCATGAGCCAGATACATGCTTGCATGTGTATGGAGGGGAGAAAATCAGGTGTAGTGTTAGCGAATCTCAGGAAGCATGGAAGTTTTGAAGGATGCAGTGCTCCGACAACTAACAACTGATGCCGGCAGTTTGTTCCATGCTTCAGCAACTCTTAGCATGAAAAAATGTTTCTGAAAGTCATGGGAGCTGTGCTGTTTTCTGACTTTGTAAACATGTCCACTGGTGTTAGACAGCTGGAGGGATTTGAACTGAAAGTCCAGAGAATTGGAATAATCCTTTGCTTTAATGCATTCATGATTCTATCAATCTATCACACTACATATACCTGTAATTATTGCCTTTGTGTGAGATTGTTCCATCATTATGTGTTTCAAAGCAAATAATACTTAATGCCTTGCTCCTTGTATGAACACTCCATCTACTGGGCTTCACCCTATTATTCCCTGAAAACACAAGCGACCCTAAAAAGTTTTGTTTGGGAATTTCAGCTTTAGTCTCTTGCTTGAAGAAGCCTGATAGACACTAATATCAATCAATTAAATTGGTCTAAGTGCTTCACTGATTCTTTATTAGCTGCAATTAGTTAACTGTGAAATAATTATTTGTCTATCACCAAACAGTCTATAATCAGAAATTTTAACCCAGAGAAAACTGGAAAGGGAAAAGTAGTGAGTTAGATATAATTCTAAAGACTTCTGATAGAATCAGCAGAGCATATAAAAAATTAAAGTTAATAGCAAAATTGGAAGTCTCTGAGCTGCAAACACTCAGGTGGAGTTCTTCATCCTACCTGTCAATAAAAAGGCTCATGGCTACCACCCTTCCTCCTTACACTCAGTAATGAAAGACAAACAAATAAATAAATTCAATAAAAATATTGTACCATAGGTGTAGGTGTGGCTGTGTGGTAAGTAGCTTGCTTACCAACCACCTAGTTCTGGGTTCAGTCCCCACTGCGTGGCACCTTGGGCAAGTGTCTTCTACTATAGCCTTGGGCCAACCAAAGCCTTGTGAGTGGATTTGGTAGACAGAAACTGAAAGAAGCCCATCGTATATATGTATATATATATATATATGTGCATATATATGTTTGTGTGTCTGTGTTTGTCCCCCCCAACATCACTTGACAACCGATGCTGATGTGTTTACGTCCCCGTAACTTAGCGGTTCGGCAAAAGAGACCGATAGAATAAGTACTAAGCTAACAAAGAATAAGTCCTGGAGTCAATTTGCTCAATTGACTAAAGGTGGTGCTCCAGCACGGCCACAGTCAAATGACTGAAACAAGTAAAAGAGTATAGCTATGTAACAAAAGAATCTACTAAGATACACTTTGATAGTATTTCTCGTGGCGGTTAGTCCAACAATGGTCCTTCTGTGATTCTCTCCAGCTGTAAAATGATGATGATGTTGGTGGTGGTGATGATGGTGGTGGTGGTGGTGGTGATGATGATGTTGATGATGATAATAATAAATATTAATCTCTGACATAGACATGGTTGTGTGGTTAAGAAGCTTGCTATGTGTAATTTCTTTTTTTTTCTTAAGGCTTAAGGCTGTATCATGCGCGGGGACATAGAAATAATCAGACTGAATACCCGATCGCATGGTTAAACCATTGGAAGTGAAGGACTCCCAGCCTTTGTTAGGGCATCCTTCTAGGAGACGGTAACTCAGGTAACTGGGATAACTCCGACATAAAACCTGTGGCTCAGTGGTTACCGATGATGTTGACTTGTTCTTCTTTTCAGATTATGGCTGCTGTTGCTTAGTGAGTGGGATTGACTCAGTGCACAGCCTTTCCTCACTTTAAAAAAAATCTTCCTGCACAGGCATTGCACAGTAACAACATTGTTCATGATTGTTGATGGTGCTGTGAGTCTCAACTGAATGGCTGGCTGTAGCCTTAAAAAGCAAATAAAAGTCACATTCGATCACAGCACCAATAACAGTTAAGCTTTGTGCAATGGCCATACTCGATAACGAGGGGGCAGCCATCATATCATATGCTATCAAAAGGTTTCTTATGTGGTTTAAGGATCAGTCCCGCTGTGCATAACAGGTGTGTTTATGTAACTTAGCGGTTCATGAAAATGAATCTGATAGAATAATAGAATAAGTACCAAACTTAAAAAATAAGAACTATGATCGATCTGTTCGACTAGGACCTTTGAAGGTGGTACCTTAACACGGCTCTAGTCCAATGATCAAAACAACTAAAAGATAAAGGGTAGAAGCGGGGTGAGAGCATTAAGCAGTGATGTGTGTAAATGCAATGTTATTACTGGCATATTCAAACAGGCGATAAAAGATAAAAGACATAATAAATTCTAGAAAAGAAGGAAAAAATAAATATGGTTATGAATAGAAGTTACTTTTTTTCTATACACAGAAGGCATGTTATGTAAGTCAGTTCCAAAGATGTCAACACTTCACAAACCCCACTTGTACTCTTTTCTACAAAGCATTATCTGGTGGCTGAGGGTGAGAGAGAGATGGTAATTTTTGAGAAGGACTGAGAGAGCAATGGTGAGAGAAATGTGTGGGGTGAAGCTGTTTGATAAGAGGAGGACTGAGGATTCGGTGGAAAGGGCGAGTGGCATCAGGTGGGATGGGCATGTGTTGAGGAGAGATGAAGAGCATGTTCTGAGGAGGGTGATTGCATTTGAGGTAAATGGAGCATGAAAGTGAGGTAGACCGAGAAAAAGGTTGGAGGGGACAGGTGGAGGGGACAGGTGGAGGAAGAGATTGGGAGGGTTGGCTTGAAAAAGGAGGATGCCCAAAACTGGGCAAGACGGCGAGATGGTATGAAGGTGGGTGCTATGGCATTGAGGTAGACCCCGGCCACCCTCATTAATGGGGATAAAACCTGGATTTAAAGCACTGGATGATGATGATGATGATTATGGTGATGATTATCCTCATATTGGTGGGATGTGACATAGAAAGGTTGTCTTAGCAACATTATAAGCTCTTGGGTCAATCAGTGCACTGGGCCCTATAAGTATTTACTTATTGACAGCAAGCCACATAGATGAAAATTGGCCTCCTTGATCCATGTTACCTCTCAGTAATTGCCCAGTGTGCCCTTGACTTTAAGATGACAGGGGGTCATACACTTTCATTGCAAATTTCACTAAGGTTGTGTGGTTAAGAGGTTCACTTTTCAATTCTGTAGTTGGGATTCATTCTCACTTTGTAGCATGACCAATGCCATGTGAGTGAATTTGGTAAAGAGAAACAAAACCTTTAATGTCCTTGGTTATCTGTTGTGTATATATACAGTATATTTCAAAGTTGTATATACATACATCTTTATTCATTAAACCATGTAAGTAATCCATGGGTTGAGAATTTCATGCAACTGCACTTACGAAATTACATATTGTGTGCATGCATACATGTGTGTGTGTGGGGGTGTCTGTGGGTGGGTGTGTGTGTGTGTGTGTGTGTGTGTGTGCGTGTGTGTGCATGCGTGTGTACAAGCATTACCAAATTCCACCTGCAACTTATTGTTCAATCTGAAACTAAATAGAAAACATCTACACAAGTCGCGTACCATTAAATCAAATCCAGATGGTTGGACTTCTAAACAATACATACATGCACCTATTGCACCTACTGCACTCATCATCAACGTCACCATTCAACATCCATTTTTCTATGCTGGCATGAGTTGGATGGCTCGACAGGAGCTGGCATGGTCAGGGGCTGCACCACGGTTCCATAGTCTGTTTTGGTTTGGTTCCTACATTTGGATGCCCCCTCCTAATACCAACCACCTTACAGAGTGTACTGGATGCTTTTTTATGTAGCACTAGCACCAGTGCTTTTTACATGGCACCATCATTAGTGGACTCTCTTTTTTTTTTTTTTACTTGTTTCAATCATTTGACTGCGGCCATGCTGGAGTACCGCCTTCAGTCGAGCAAATCGATCCCGGGACTTATTCTTTGTAAGCACAGTACTTATTCTATTGGTCTCTTTTGCCGATCAGCTAAGTGACGGGGACATAAACACACCAGCATCGGTTGTCAAGCAATGCTAGGGAGACAAATACAGATACACAAACACATACACATACCTACATATATACGACAGGCTTCTTTCAGTTTCCATCTACCAAATCCACTCATAAGGCATTGGTCGGCCCGAGGCTATAGCAGAAGACACTTGCCCAAGATGCCACGCAGTGGGACTGAACCCGGAACCAAGTGGTTGGTAAGCAAGCTACTTACCACACAACCACTCCTGCGCGTGTTTATATATTTATATTTTGAGGCAAGACAGTTTTATCAATGTTGCCATCTTAGTAAAATGAACCTAGTACACTCTGTGAAGTAGTTTGCAAATGGAAGGGCATCCTACTGTTGCCCTTCCTCTTGACAGTGTGGTACTTGTATCTTACAGTTTTAGGCCTTACCAAAAATGTAACTCACAAGTGACACATTGGGTGCGACCTGTCTACAAAGGCAGTAACTCCAGAACTGCAGAACTGACATCATATTCCAAGCTAGCATGGAACATGATGACAATGATGTGTACATGCCTATTTGTCTGTGTGTGTGTGTGTATATATATATATATATATATATATATATATATATATATACAGAAGGCATGTTATGTAAGTTAGTTCCAAAGATGTCAACACTTCACAAACCCCATTTGTACTCTTCTCTGGTGGCTGAGGGTGAGAGAGAGATGGTAATTTTTGAGAAGGACTGAGAGAGCAATGGTGAGAGAAATGTGTGGGGTGAAGCTGTTTGATAAGAGGGGACTGAGGATTTGGTGGAAAGGGCGAGTGGCGTCAGGTGGTATGATTGCTCCATTTACCTCAAAGTCTGCAAAGTCAAGTAGTCCAGAAACAAGCAAGAGCAAGATCTCTGGCTTTGCAATGAAGCAGTTGTTGTTTTGGAAATTCTCTTTTCTAGAGAGATATCTTAACTTAGACTAGGCATCTCAAATTCCCATCTGCTGGGTGACTGTCGACTCTACTGAGTTCAGCTGTTATTTGACTGGTTTTGTTCTGCATCTTGCAAGGCATCCAACAAAACCCTCCATCCTGATCAAGCAGATTTGGTACAGTTGTTGTTTTAATTGCCAATGCCCTGACCCTGCAACAAGTTGTATGGTATGTCATATTACATGTTACCAGTATTACATTTACATGGCTGTGTGGTAAGTAGCTTGCTAACCAACCACATAGTTGCGGGTTCAGTCCCACTGCGAGGCTATAGTAGAAGACTCTTGCCCAAGGTGCCACGCAGTGGGACTGAACCCGGAACCATGTGGTTGGTAGACAAGCTACTTACCACACAGCCACTCCTGCGCAATTCTTAAATGCAAGCTGTGCGATTTAACCAGATAGTCTTTTTCCCAACTAAGCTAAATGTATGTTTATTAAACATACATATGTAAATTTATTTATGAACTTATCTATTCAATATTTATACTTCCTGTCCATGTATATGTTTTTGCGGTATTTTTCTCTAAAAGCTAGTTGCCATGGAGACATAATATACATTTTCAGACGTCCTCCCTTTCACTAATGACTTTATACTTTCTCCTACTATTGAAGTTTACATTCCCAGTACAGATCATGCTTTCTTTTTGTTTCTAATATAATATATATATATATTTATGAAGCATTCCATCAGACTGCAGAGTTGTTAGTAATGTTGGTGCTATCATACTTAATGTATTGAACCAAAAAATTTTAATTGATTAAAATTACACCCATGGTGAAGAGAAATAAAAATCATTATCTTAATTACTACTAAATTTGGTAGAGTAGCAGAATTGTTAGAGTAATGGACAAAGAAATGGTTTGCAATATTTATTCTGGCTGTCTGTGTTCTGAGTTCAAATACTCCCCATGTAAAACACAGAGGGGACAAACAAGGACAGTCAAAAGGGATTAAGTCGATTATATCGACCCCAGTGCGTAACTGGTACTTATTTAATCGACCCCGAAAGGATGAAAGGCAAAGTCGACCTCAGCAGAATTTGAACTCAGAACATATCGGCAGACGAAATACTGCTCAGCATTTCGCCCGCCGTGCTAACGTTTCTGCCAGCTCAATGCCTTAGAACATCAAAGAAAATACCTTTAGGTATTTCCTCCAGCTTTTTACGTCTGTGTTCAATCCATGATGAGATCAACTTGGTACTTGGTCTTTCATCCTTTCAGGGGCTGTTAAAATGAAGTACAATCAAATACCTTTCACTCTTTTACTTGTTTCAGTCATTTGACTGCAGCCATGCTGGAGCACCACCTTTAATTGAGCAACTCGACCCCGGGACTTATCCTTTTGTAAGCCAGTACTTATTCTATCGGTCTCTTTTGCTGAATCGCTAAGTTACGGGGACATCTACACACCACCATCGGTTGTCAAGCAATGCTAGGGAGACAAACACAGACACACAAACACATACACATATATATATACATATATACGACGGGCTTCTTTCAGTTTCCATCTACCAAATCCACTCACAAGGCTTTGGTCAGCCTGAGGCTATAGCAGAAGACACTTGCCCAAGATGCCACGCAGTGGGAATGAACCCGGAACCATGTGGTTGGTAAACAAGCTACTTACCACACAGCCACTTTTTTTTTTTGCATAAGCCCTTTGCTCTCAATGGAGCAGAAGCCATTAACTTTTCTCATTGTTCTCAATTCTTAGCTGTTATTTCTGTTTCTCTCCAGATCTTGTTGGTGCTTCTGTAACCTTGCCTTTTTCTAGATAGGGGTGCTAGTACTATTTTTTTATTCTTTTACTAAAGGGTTATTCAATTGAAGAAATCGACCCCAGGAGTTATTCTTTGTAAGCCTAGTACTTATTCTATTGATCTCATTACTGAACCACTAAGTTATGGGGGATGTAAACACACCACCATCAGTTGTCAAGCGATAGTGGGACGGCAAACAGACACAAAGACACACACACATTTATATATATATATATATATATATATAATACAGGCTTCTTTCAGTTTCCTTCTACCAAATCCACCAACAAGGCTTTGGTTGGCCCGAAGCTATAGTAGAAGACACTTACGCAAGGTGTCATGCAGGGGTACTGAACCCAAAACCACGTGGTTTGGAAGCAAGCTTCTTACCACACAACCACTCCTGTGCCTATTTTTATGCAAATCTATTTTTACACTGGGGAAGAGGTGACTCATATTAGTCTTCCCTTAATACTTTAACCTGTTCAGTATGAAAGGCCCTACCAGGAGCCTGCACTTAGCTGGTTTGGCACTCAGGTTATTGAGGTATACAACAAAGACTAAACTTTGTGGTGAAATTAAACACTGGGGTTCTCTGCCCCACCCCACCACCTCCACCAATTTTTAGCCTTTGCCTAAATTAAAAGCATTTATCTTGATTAATAATTCTAGTAAAAAAAAAAAGGCAGGGTTGATAAATCTAGAATTCAAACTAAATAATTTTACTATAGTATGTCATCATCATCATTGTTCAACCGTGGTCGAGACAATGGAATTTACCATGCTACGCCAGACTTCACAGTCCATCATGGCATTACGGAGGTCCTGTTGCTGGATGCCTGTATCCCTGGAGATTACATCAGGGTAGGAGAGTGTGTGCCCTCTGGTATTGCGAGTAGATGGCTTCAAGAGGAGAAGAGGAGAAATTACCTCTTTTTCAGCTCTACAACAATGTCCAGCAAACTGGACTCTCCTACCTTTCACAAGATTTGATACAGGTGGTAGTTTCCCATATATTTGCATTTTGGTTGGATGGCGCTTCCACGAGAGATTTTGAGCTCTCATAAGGAGGCGGGTGTAGGTTCCATAGTATGTAGTGGACAGTATATTTGACCTTTGCCAGCATGACAAGTCTGGATAGGTTTCAGTCCTATTTTTATGTTTTTATTTTTTATCTCTCTATTTATTTGTTTTCATCTGTCAGGAGACAGGCTAGCACTCATAATCATTTCCAAGGACTTCAAGACTGGAAGGAAAAAGTTATTGTCAGACGAGAGAGAATTTTTCTAAAAACAGCAAAGAAGTTGATAATGGAGTTAATCAGGATATTGGATTAAATCTATTACCTATGTTTAGTGTGGTACTCTGTAAGAAAATAAAATGTTATCTAGCATACTGTAGTATGGTGGAGTATGCTATATGTACTGTGTAATGTACTGTGGTGTATTTCAGTGTGGTGTTGAGCAATGAGGTGTATTGTAATGTACTCTAGTCAGAGGTGTATTCAGGTTCTAAACTTAGTGGAAGCAAACACATAATAGAAAAGGTACCACAACACATACCAGATGACTTTTAACTCATTTCTCTTATATTACATGAAATATTTTATTAGTGATAATAGGCGCAGGAGTGGCTGTGTGGTAAGTAGCTTGCTTACCAACCACATGGTTCCGGGTTCAGTCCCACTGCGTGGCACCTTGGGCAAGTGTCTTCTACTATAGCCTCGGGCCGACCAAAGCCTTGTGAGTGAATTTGGTAGATGGAAACTGAAAGAAGCCCGTCGTATAAATGTATATATATATGTGTGTGTGTTTGTATGTCTGTGTTTGTACCCCTAGCATAGTTTGACAACCGATGGGTTTCTGGGAATTGAAACCGCGATCCTATGACCGCGACTCTGCTGCCCTAACCACTGGGCCATTGCGCCTCCACGTAATGTAATATAATGAAGTAGAGTATAATGCAGACATCAACAATTTATTTTTCTGATTTTGTTGGGAGGTTCTATTACATATAATAATATAACACTTTGCATCAGAAATTTCCTGGTATCTATTACTATACTTTATATCAGTGAGTATCTAGAGATTTTGCTGTTCACCAATGTAATCGTTAAAATCACTTCAACAATCATGATATATTTTAGCAGAAAAGTTTTCTAAAATCATTCTACACATTTGCTTACCATTCACCACTATCCTATTGCCTACTAATATACAAAAACGCACGATTGCATGACACATTTAGAATACATTTTACGATATCTACCTGCATCTCCATTATCAAATACAGTCTGCACACCTACTTTTCAAATAGTTTTTCTTTACATTAAGTGAAGTTGTGTCTGTCTATTCAGCATTCTGGTTCTGGTTACCCCTAAAGTATCTATCATGGTGTATGAAAAATAAATGGATAAATTTATGCATCTAGGATTTGAAATCTTTACACATCTATTACAGAAGTGAAATAGATAGAGTTATTTTCAAGTAATAAGTAAGTAAATACATTAAGGTATAAAATAAATGTTAATGTTTAATACATTACAGATTAGAAATTATTTTATCTTCCATCTGGTCCTGAATTCTAAATTATTATGATTATTATTATTGTTATTACTATTTTTATTTATTTATTAATGCCATTACATTTACTGCCAAATTACCTTCATTTTATGTCTTAATTATGGTGGCTTTGTGGAGAGTGTATGTATGGGAGGTAATTACTTGCATTAAAGGATTTAATTGCGCTAAAATAACCAATATTGATCAAGTGAAAACATAAGATAGATCGACATATCCAGCCAAGTTTTTTTTATTTTGACTCATTAGTGCCGTTTGTTTAGCATAAAATAAAAATAAAAAAGAAACTTCTATCGAAAAACTTCACAAGTTGTGGAAATTATTTTATTTATCTGTATATAATGCTGTAACAACTTTCTAGAAAGTGATATCTCTAGATCGGTTCCAGATTCTGAATGGAATGGCTTAATTTATTCAGCTAATGTTTTAGAAAAGGAATAAACATCACAACTTCAATATATATTTCTTGAATAGATTAATAGATAAATTAGAGAATTATGAATCATGCATATCATATGCAGTGATCAATTTGATGAAGTATTGGCAATCTAGTTCTTGGGGATGGTTGTAGACATTCCACTGAATTCTTCTGTGAGATACTCAAATCTTTATGTAATATTTCTTTTAAAACATTTAAAAAAAATATTTATTGTCTATCAAAATGCTATTGTGCTGATTTATTCTTGTAATATTTTGGTTATAATGTACAGAATAGAAATTATAAGAATAATTCACTTTTGTCGACAATTTGAAGATTTAAAGCTGTGAATTTGGTTGATGATGCACCAGGCTATTACTCTCAAGAAAAGGATATTTACTATTAAATGCCTGTTTTTCGTCATGGCAAACTCTACAACAGATTACTGCCCCCACATCTGTTATGGTGCCGTTACTGCACACACAGACATTCTAATCTGTACCCAGAGAGAGTCCACTCATGTGCTTGGTCACAAAAAATTACTTAGACATGTTCCAGCCCCTGGGTTCCATGTATGATGTTTCCTCTCCCTGCCTTTTCTTAGGTTACTATAATGGCCACTGTACCCCTGTATCATACCTATTTCTTTACTACCCACAAGGGGCTAAACACAGATGGGACAAACGGATTAAGTCGATTACATCAATCCCAGTGCGTAACTGGTACTTAATTTATCGACCCCGAAAGGATGAAAGGCAAAGTCGACCTCGGCGGAATTTGAACTCAGAACGTAACGGCAGACGAAATACCGCTAAGCAGTTCGCCCGGCATGCTAACGGTTCTGCCAGCTCACCTGTATCATACCGACGCATAAAGGCCAGTTTCCTGGTTTCGTGGCATATATATTCCCCACCTGGATGGGACGCCAGTCCATCACAGTATTACTCATTTTTGCCAGCTGAGAGGATTGGAGCAACATGAAACGAAGTGTTTTGCTCAAGAACACAATGCATCGCCTGGTCCAGGGATCGAAACCACAATCTTATGGCAATGATTCCAACACCCTGACCACTGAGTCATGTACCTCCAGTCTGCCTGGGCTTGTGCCACTGTCACTTCTCTCTTCTTCTCACCCCCGTTGTGTCTACCTCCACCCCACTCTATCAGCAGCAACCACACTAATCTCCATATTCAATCCTTCGTTTCCAGAATGTTGGCTCTTTGGAATTTCCTTCCAGTTTATGACATTTCTGCAAGTGTTGGCTTGCGGCATTGAAAGTTGAACATTAACGGCATCAATCTCATCAGTCTCAGAAAGCCTGCAAAAGGCCGTAAGCACTGCCTCCACCCCCACCCCACTCCACCCCACCCCTCTCTTTATCAAGGAGTATGAGACATTTTGGCACGGGCGCTTTGGTGTCACTGACTCAACTGACTTATTCAATATCAGAATGTTTAATGTTTCTCTTGTTTTCATGTTGCCTTCTCTCTCTCTCCTTCTCACTCTCTCTTCCATCTTGCTCTCCCTCTACTTCCTCTCTCCGTCCCTTCTCCTTCTCTCCATCCCCTCTCCTCCTCACCATCCCCTCTCCCCTTCTCCCTTCACATCTCCCCTTCCTCTCCCCCGTCTCTGTTTATACAGCAAACATTTAGTTATGTTTTATATGTACATGCAATCTCTCTTCCCCCTCTACCGCACTCTCTTTATGCAAGAATTTCTGCATGCGTGTGCACGTGTGTGTGTTTGTGTGTGTGCAAGCATGCGCATGTACGCCTCCAGTGCCAATATACTGTCACCAAAACATGCTGAATGTCCAGTCAGCCGTGCTAAATCGTCAGCATCCAAACAGACTAAACAAGTCATTTCTTTCCACCATTGCAACCGGGCAAGTTTTCAAAAAAAATGATACCACTTTCAATCTGTTTATATTCAGTATTTGCTAAGACAGGCCTTCACCTGTTTCTTCAAATCCTATTGCATACTCTGCTACTCCCCCCTACTTCAATGGATGCATAAAACTAGCGAGAAAGATATCCCTTAGTTCAAACCTCACTGGTGCTGGTTGTATCACTGGTACTGGTTGTATATATAAAGGCGGCGAGCTGGCAGAAACGTTAGCACGCCGGGTGAAATGCTTAGCGGTATTTCGTCTGTGTTACGTTGTGAGTTCAAATTCCGCCGAGGTCGACTTTGCCTTTCATCCTTTCGGAGTCGATAAATTAAGTACCAGTTACGCACTGGGGTCGATGTAATCGACTTAATACCTATGTCTGTCCTTGTTTGTCCCCTCTGTGTTTAGCCCCTTGTGGGTAATAAAGAAATAGGTACTGGTTGTATCTTTCAACTCCCAGAATTAACAGAATAGACATCATTAACTTACAAAGCTCTAATTCAATTAAACATATTAATTTATTAAGCAGTATCAAAAATTAGTTTTATACTCATTCAAAGAAATTTTATTAAAACCTGTGTATAAAGGTGGTGAGCTAGCAGAATTGTTAGCACGTTGGGTGAAATGCTTAGCAGCATTTCACCCACATTTATGTTCTGAGTTCAAATTCCACCAAGGTCGATTTTGCCTTTTTTTACCTTTCAGTGTTGATAAATTAAGTAACAGTTGAGTACTAAAGTTGATGTAATCGACTACTCCCTCCCCTAAAATTTGAGGTCTTGTGCCGATAGTAGAAAGGATTATACCTATGTATGTGTGGTAAGTAACTTGCTTACCAACCACATGGTTCCGGGTTCATTCCCACTGCATGGCACCTTGGGTAAGTGTCTTCTACTATAGCCTCGGCTGACCAAAGCCTTGTCAGTGGATTTGATAGACAGACTGAAAGAAACCCGTCATATATATGTGTGTATATATATGTATATATATGTGTATATATATATATATATATATATAATATATATATATATATATATATATATGTATGTGTGTGTGTATATGTTTGTATGTCTGTGTTTGTTTCTCTAACATTGCTTGACAACCGATGGTGGTGTGTTTACGTCCCCATAACTTAGCAGTTCAGCAAAAGAGACCGAGAGAATAAGTACTAGGCTTCCAAAGAATAAGTCCTGGGGTCAATTTCCTCGACTAAAAGGCGGTGCTCCAGCATGGCTGCAGTCAACTGACTGAAACAAGTAAAAGAGTATACAGATATACACATCTATTGGAATTCCTATGAGCAACATCAGAAAACCATCAAATACAACCAGTCGTGTTTCTGTGTGTCTCTCTCTGTCTTGATATCCTGGGAATTTTGTAAACCAGTGTCACCATAATACAAGTGGTGTCCTTCATTTTCAGCCTTCTGCGTAAACATATCTAATAACCTTAGAGGAAGCTTACTGTACTTGGAAACAGGAGAAGGTTGGCAACAGGAAGGGCATCCAGGCAAAGAAAATCTTCCTTGACAAATTCCATTGAACCCATGCAAGCATGGAAAAGTAGACATTGCAATGATGATAAAATATCTCACTAAGTGTAATTACTTTTAGACATAATTTGGATAAGATGCAGTAATTATGTTAGTCATTATGTATTTACCATATAGATTTTAATCACTACCACCACCACCGCCACCAACACCACAACCGCCACCACCACCATCATCATCACCACCACCACCACCGCCACCACCACCACCACCACCACCACCACCATCATCATCATCATTTATATTTAATTTATATAGATTTTAATCACTACCACCGCCACCGCCACAACCACAACCACCACCACCACCAACACCACCACCACCACCATCATCATCATCATCATCATCATCATCATCATCATCTTCATCATCATTTCTATTTAATTTATTTGATGCTCACTACATGAAATATGCTAACACCGACATAACCATTACTTATCAAGCAGATGGCAACCCTGATTGTGGAACCACCTCTTGGCCAATATTCTTCCCAGGTCTATTTAAACATACACCTCTCATAGGAGACAAAAATACAAGGAGTTAGTGATATTCAGCACTTCCAAAACTGCCACAATACTCATAGAAGACGTAGAAAAGAAAGAAGACTGTTGCAGACTCTTTGAGTAATGATTGGTTCTGACATTGAGAGGAAAGAAAGAAATGGCAACTATGGGGGAGAATTCTTAAGAATTTCATTCGATGTTAAAATCACTACCAAAATCAGTCTACCTGTGCTGGTGGAACATAAAAAGCACCATCCGAACGTGGGCGATGCCAGCGTCGCCTCGACTGGCTTCTGTGTCGGTGGCACGTAAAAAGTACCATCCGAACGTGGCCGATGCCAGCGCCGCCTCGTCTGGCTTCTGTGCCGGTGGCACATAAAAAGCACCATCCGAACGTGGGCGATGCCAGCACCGCCTCGACTGGCTTCCGTGCCGGTGGCACATTAAAAGCACCAACTGATCGTGGCTGCTGCCAGACTCCCCTAGCACCTGTGCCAGTGGCACGTAAAAAGCACCATCCGAACGTGGGTGATGCCAGCGCCGCCTCGATTGGCTTCTGTGCCGGTGGCACATAAAAAGCACCATCCGAACGTGGGCGATGCCAGCGCCGCCTTGACTGGCTTCCGTGCCAGTGGCACGTAAAAAGCACCAACCGATCGTGGCCGCTGCCAGACTCCCCTGGCACCTGTGCCGGTGGCACGTAAAAACCACCCACTACACTCGCGGAGTGGTTGGCGTTAGGAAGGGCATCCAGCTGTAGAAACACTGCCAGATCAGACTGGAGCCTGGTACAGCCTCCTGGCTTCCCAGACCCAGGTCAAACCGTCCAACCCGTGCTAGCATGGAAAACAGATGTTAAACGATGATGATGATGATGATGATGATTATTTTGCTGTGGAAATATAACAATACTGAAATATGTACAGTTTTCTCCCTTACTTGTCAATGTAATTTATTTTCTTTAATCCTAATAAACACACACACACACACACGACATACACACACACATGCAAATATATATATGTACCAAAACAATATACAAATCAATCAAAAACTATGCTATTACAACTTGAGAGACAATTTCTTCACTATAAACTATAAAAACATCAAAAAAAGAAGTCAAATCCAGGGACCAGAAATTCTCCATCTTCATAGGGAATTCGAATTAAGGCAACAGATCTTCATCAGAGTGAAATACAAGAGCATATAATATAAACAAAAGGAAGAAGGAAAAGGAAAGAAAAACCTGTCTTAGACATGCCATCTAGGTAGGCAAGGTAGGTAGTGCCTACCTTGAAGATAATAGATCATCATCATCATCATCATTTAACGTCCGCTTTCCATGCTGGCATGGGTTGGACGGTTCAACTGGGTTCTGGGAAGCCAGAAGGCTGCACCAGGTCCAGTCTGATCTGGCAGTGTTTCTACAGCTGGATGCCCTTCCTAATGCCAACCACTCAGTGAGTGTAGTGGGTGCTTTTTACGTGCGACCGGCACAGGTGCCAGACGAGGCTGGCAAACGGCCATGATCGGACGGCGCTTTTTATGTGCCACCGGCACGGGGACCAGACGAAGCTGGCAGCGGCCACGGTCAGATGGTGCTTTTTACGTGCCACTAGCACGGAGGCCAGTCGGGCGGCCCTGGCTATGGCCACATTCGGATGGTTCGCTTTCGTGCCACCGGCACTGGTATCACAGCTACAAATTCCATTGATGTTGATAGATTACGATTTTGATTTTGATTTTCACTTGCCTCAACAGGTCTTCATAAGTGGAGTTTTGAGTCCCAAGAAGGAAAGGAACTCATAAGTGGGCTGGCTACATCCCAGGTGTAGACCACGGGATTATGGCCTCACATCGATAGCAATATTTTCCTTTTATGGCAAAATATGTACCTAATTCAATAAAATTATGACGGTTACTCTGATTACTATGCATAGAATGCAAAATATTTGATTTCTTTTTTGTAGATTAGGTAGGCATAATTCTCCCCTGCTTTTCAATCTCAGTATTTAAGTTAAGTGTAGTACTGCTGCAGTACACATGCTGTGTACACTCCTACAACACTGTTTTCTTCACATGCTATAAAGGTAGAACTAAATCTGTCTTCAACTCAGTCACGCGTCTATGTTTCGCTTATTCTTTGTGTGTTTTACTACATAAAGTTCACCTGAGTAATTACTGACAGCACATGCCTGATATATATATATATATATATATATATATATATATATATATACACATATACATATACATATACATGATGATGATATATGTATATAGGTATATATGTTTGTGAATGTGTGTGTGTGTATATAAATATATATATATATATATATATACATATATATGCGCAGCGCTATGCGTGTGGCAATTTTCTACAGTTGAATGCCCTTCCTGACGCCAATATATATATCATCATCATCATTGTTTAACGTCCACTTTCCGTGCTGGCATGGATTGGATGGTTTGACTGAAGGCGGCAAGCTGGCAGAAAGGTTAGCACGGTGGGCGTAATGCGTAGCTGTATTTCGTCTGCCGCTATGTTCTGAGTTCAAATTCCGCCGAGGTTGACTTTGCCTTTCATCCTTTCGGAGTTGATAAATTAAGTACCAGTTACGCACTGGGATTTGTCTGTCCTTGTTTGTCCCCTCTGTGTTTAGTCCCTTGTGGGTAGTAAGGAAATAGGTTTGACTGAGGACTGGCAAGCCAGGAGGCTGTACTAGGCTCCAATCTGTTCTGGTGAGGTTTCTACAGCTGGATGCCCTTCCTAATGCCAACCACTCTGAGAGTGTAGTTGGTGTTTTTTACATGCCACTGGCATGAGGGTCAGTCAGGCGGTACTGTCATCAGTCATGCTTGAATGGTTATTTTTATGCACCAGTCAGGAGGTACTGGCATCAATCAGAACTACGATTTGACTTGACTCACCAGGTCTTCTCAAGCACAGCATATTGCCCTATGAATGAAGGGTGCTTTTCAACAGGCTGGTTATGTGACTCTGGCATCGGCCATGGCTACAATCTCACTTGGTCTTCTCCAGCACAGCAAATCTCCAAATGTCTTGGTCAATTGTCATTGCCTCTGTGAGGCCCAATGTTCAAAGGTCATACTTCACCACCTGATCCCATGTCTTCCTTGGTCTACTTCTTCCACAGGCTCCCTCTACTGTCAAGGTGTGACACTTCTTTACACAGTTGTCCTCGTCCATATGCAACACATGACCATACCAGCACAGTCCCTCTTGCATACCACATCTAATGTTCAACTTTTCTCTCGGGGCACTTACACTCTGTGGTGTATGCACACTGACATTACACATCCAGCAGAGCATACTAGCTTAATTTCTTTCAATCCTATGCATGTCCTCAGCAGTCACAGCCCATCTTTCATTGCCATGTAGTATGGCTGTTCGCACACATGCATCATACAGTCTACCTTTCACTCTGAGCAAGAGGCCCTTTGTTACCAGCAGAGGTAGGAGCTCTCTGAACTTTGCCTAGGCTAGTCTTATTCTGGTAACGGTGCTTTCAGAGATTCCACCCCAGCTAATGACTTGGTCAGCTAGGTAATGGAAGCAGTCAGCTACTTTTAGTTTTTTTCACCTGACATGAGAATGAATCTGTTTTCTGTATATCTTCAGTGTTTATTGCCCTTGTGCATCTGCCCTGCACAAAAACTATCTTCCCAGTTAACATTCCTTTGATATTACTGCACCTCTTATGTATCCATAACATACATCGAGTACATCTTATGGAGTTCCTACCTATGCCTTTTCTACATATTGAGCAGGGCCATCTAACTGAAGGGATATGTGATTTGTATGCCTTCCTACTCACTAAGAGTTTGGTTTTTGCTATTTTAACTCTAAGGCCCTTCAATTCTATACCTTGCTTCCACACCTGAAACCTCTTTTCTAGTTCTGGTAGTGACTCAGCTATTAGAGCAAGGTCATCAGCATAGAGGAATTCCCAGGGGCAGCCTGTCTTGAATTCCCCTGTTATTGCTTAGAAGACTATGATGAATAAGTGGGGGCTGAGGACTGAGCCTTGATGAAACCCTGCTTCTACCTGGAATTCTTCACTATACTCATTGCCAACCCTCATATTACTGACAGCATTCCTGTACATGGCTAGTACAGCTCTCACCAACCACTCAACTATCCCAAGATAGGGATTGGGGTCTCTGTCAAAGGCTTCCTCTATGTCAACAAAAGCCAAGTACAGAGGTTTATCTTTGCCTAGGAATTTTTCCTGCAGCTGTCTTACCAGAAATATAGCATCAGTGGTGCTTCTCCCTGGCACAAACCCAAAATGCATCTAATCTAAACTAACTATCTCCCTAATTAGTTGGCATAAGACCCTCTCTGTGACTTTCATCAACTGATCCAAGAATGTGATATCTCTAATTATTCCTATCTAATGCATCACCTTTACCTTTGTAGCAGTTGACTTTATTGCTGCTACACCAGTCATTGGGTATGAATCCTTCACATATTACCTGGTTGACTATATGGGTGATTAGACTATAGACTACACTGTAGTGATTCTTGATGAGCTGGGGGCTTTCCCTGTCTTCATACCCTTAATTGCTTTATCTACCAAGGTACTATCAATTCCCTCAGTTGGGTCAACATTTGGCAGATGCTCTTTCTTCCATTCATTCTCTTCATTTAGCAACCTTTCATAGTGATGTCTCCAAGTCTCTCTCTTTTTTGCAGCATCATTAAATGCAAGTGAGCCATTATCCATGCAGACACATTTCTCTCCTATGACATCATGATTCTCTCTCACACACTGTCTTGCAATACGAAACACTTCAAGCCTCTGGTCTTCATGATGCAGAACACCGGCAAATATTTTTCTTATCTGCTTCCCCTCTGACAAAGTAAACCTGTCTCCTAGCTTCCCTTCTGGCAATTTGATACAGCTCTATACTACCACCACACTTCCAGTATTTTCCATGCCTGTTTCTTTTCCCTAATGGCCCTGTGAACTATGTTGTTCTACCACTATGTTACCTTAGGTCGAGAGGGGACTTGCCACCAGCCACAGATCTGGTCAGTAACCCTCAACAAGTTGTCCCGTAAGATCCTCAAGTTGTCCTCCACATTATGTGATGCTATATCCTCCTCTTTTTTGTCAAAAGCTTCAAGTAATATGTTTTTAAATCTCTGTCCATTCAGAGGATTCTTAAGCTTCTACACACTTCTTTTCCATGCTGGTCATCTTCTGGGCAGCCATTTAGCTCTGATCCTGAAGTCGCTAACTACTAACCTATGTTGTGGGGTACATTCTTCACCTGGGAAAGATTTGGCATTTATTAGTAGCTATGTTTCCCATTTCCTGATGAGAATGTAGTCAATCTAACTAGTGTACCCACCAGACTGGTAGGTGAACAGGTGACTGGCAGGTTTCCTGAAGTTAGTACTACAGCTCATATGATCATTTGCATCACAGAACTTCAGCAGCCTGGTTCCCTCTTCATTGCAGGAACCAAATCCATTGCCTCCATGTACATCATGGAAACTCTGTGGATGTTGTCCAACATGCCCATTGAAATCACCAGCCACAAAGAGAAGGCCCCTGTCATTTGTCAATGAAGTTGTCTGCAAGGGGGTGTCATAAAAGTAGTGTTTCTGTTCACCAGGTAGCCCTGGCTGAGGGGCATAGGCCAAGATAATGCTTGCTAATCCATGTTGCAGCACTAGTCTAAGCTTAAGTATTCTATCACAGACTCTGACTATCTAGATTCTTTTTTTATTGCCCACAAGGGGCTAAACATAGCGGAAACAAACAAGGACAGACAAACGGATTAAGTCGATTACATCGACCCCAGCGCATATCTGGTACTTAATTTATCGATCCCGAAAGGATGAAAGGCAAAGTCGACCTCGGCGCAATTTGAACTCAGAACGTAGAGACAGATGAAATACCAATAAGCATTTTGCCCTGCATGCTAACGTTTCTGCCAGCTCACTGATTACCTTGATTACCTTATCAACTCATTTCTCCGCAAGGAGTATATCCATGCTCCAAACCCCTTCAGTGTTCCCTGCCCAGAAAATCTTATACCTATGTTCTTTGCTTGTGAGGATCCGAGTAGAACTTCCTCTCCACCTTACTTTTTGGATGCAGCACAAATCTACACATCTCCGTTCAAGCATCTCAACAATCTCATCAGACCTACCTTTCAATGTGCCAACATTAAGTGTGCCAACTCTGAGGGTGTGGAAGGTGTGGGTTGGTGAGATCCTGAGATAGGGGACAGCTGCATTATGCATCTGAAAAGAAAGCTTGCCTTTGGCAGATCTGGTAAACATACAAATAGCCTTCAACTTGCATACACTACACCATCATTTTATGTGCTTCAAAATCACTACACTCTCGGTAAGGTGGAGGGGGAAGGGGGAAGCATTCCGTGTAGTAAGTCGTTAGAGGTGCTCAGGACAAAGGCATCTGGTAGAGGTCAGAGGATAAAGACTCCCGGTATAGGTGGCAGGGGTGGTATGGGTGGGGTGCACCACAGATGGGAAAGTACTCTGGCTGCCCTATTCCCTATCTTTACACCTACACATATCATATCACAACACACCACCCACACACCCATCCCCATATCTCCACACCCACACATACATACATACACACATCCCGACCACCAGCCCTCTTTCACACACACCTTTGTGTTGGAGCCACCTTCGTTTTGGGAGTCACTTGACCTTGTTATCTCCCCTACTATCCCTCTAGCGTCTAACATCTGACCTCTGACCTCTGACCTCTGACTTCTGCCTGAAGTCAGAACGCCATGATAGACCGTAATTCCGACACACATTTTTTCCTTCCTTGTTTCTTTTCTGTGTATCTTTCTGTCGAAGAGCATAGGCTCGAAATGTAAAAGACTTGTTCTATTTCTATTCCTGAGCATCATACTAATACAATTGTTTGTTCGTACTCCACCTGCCTTCGTCTTTTGTTTATTTTCGTAAACCTTCCCGTTACTAATATATATATAAGTTCCATAACTGACGAAAATTAGAGTGAATACACTCAATATTGAGTATATGTATGTGTGTATATATATATATATATATATATATATATACCAGTATTGATTTATTTATATCACCTGTAACTCAGCTGTTTAGTAAAAGAAACTGGTAGACTTAAAAATAAAATATAAAATTAAAAAATAGTCAACATATGTAACATTAATACTGATGTCAAATTGATTGATTAAAAGCCTTCGAGGTGGTGTTCCAACATGGTTGCAGTCCAATGACTGAAACTAGCAAAATATAAAAAGATAGAAGATATATCTGCTTATGTAGATAAGACAAGCATAAGAAATACATATAGATAGCTAAACTATAAAAGACATTAGCTTTTCCAATATTGTACTAGGATGCATATAATGAATAGTAAATGTAGGGAATAGCCATACCTGTCACTATAGGGGGGTGTACTGGATGGCATTGTCTTCTCACAATGGCATTGTCTTCTCATAAGGCAGCGAGCTGGCAGAATCATTACATTCTGAGTTCAAATTCTGCCGAGGTCGACTTTACCTTTCATTCTTTCGGGGTCGATTAAATAAGTACCAGTTACGCACTGGGGTTGATGTAATCGACTTAATCCATTTGTCTGTCCTTGTTTGTCCTCTCTGTGTTTAGCCCCTTGTGGGCAGTAAAGAAATAGGCATTGTCTTCTCACTGTTCAGTGGGGCACTCTCAGATTTACAGAGACACACTTATTTTGAAACTCTACTTTAGCATTATTATAAATTAGTGCCCACCCAGAATATCTTGAAGCACCTCTCAGGTGCCAAAGTCTGGCAATGGGACTTGGAATAGCAACTGTCCCACTCCAACAATATCTCATCTCATGTTCTTTGTCCACTTAATCCTAGCAGGGTCGTGGGGGTAGAGCCCTTAACCACTCCTTCCATTGGGTCCTTTCAGAAGCAACCATCTCTGATTGATCCAGCTAGATCATCAAACAAGACCAACTAAGCTCATGGAAGGGTTGTTGGGGTAGAGCCCTTAACCACTCCTTCCATTGGGTCCTTTCAGAAGCAACCATCTCTGATTGATCCAGCTAGATCATCAAACAAGACCAACTAAGCTCATGGAAGGGTTGTTGGGGTAGAGCCCTTAACCACTCCTTCCATTGGGTCCTTTCAGAAGCAACCATCTCTGATTGATCCAGCTAGATCATCAAACAAGACCAACTAAGCTCATGGAAGGGTTGTTGGGGTAGAGCCCTTAACCACTCCTTCCATGGGTCCTTTCAGAAGCAACCATCTCTGATTGATCCAGCTAGATCATCAAACAAGACCAACTAAGCTCATGGAAGGGTTGTTGGGGTAGAGCCCTTAACCACTCCTTCCATTGGGTCCTTTCAGAAGCAACCATCTCTGATTGATCCAGCTAGATCATCAAACAAGACCAACTAAGCTCATGGAAGGGTTGTTGGGGTAGAGCCCTTAACCACTCCTTCCATTGGGTCCTTTCAGAAGCAACCATCTCTGATTAATCCAGCTAGATCATCAAACAAGACCAACTAAGCTCATGGAAGGGTTGTTGGGGTAGAGCCCTTAACCACTCCTTCCATTGGGTCCTTTCGGAAGCAACCATCTCCGATTGGTTCAGCTGGATCATCAAGAAAGACAAACCAAGCTCCTGGCAGGGTTTTTGGGGTAGTGTCCTCAACTACCCTTTCCACTGGGTCTTGGGAGAAGCAACCATTTCCAATTGATCCAGCTGGATTGTTAAGCAAGGCTAATCACACTCATGGGTGTTATCCAACCATATCTACCTTGAGAAACCAAGTGGTAGAAAAACAGACTACGGCAACATTCAGTCTATCACCCTGCATCCCAAATAATTTATTAGTGTATGTTGGATTTGTGCAGTATGGTTGTAGTTTGTACTAGTGCCATGTAAAAAGCATTTGAGTCCACTCTGCGAAGTGGTTGGTGTTAGTAAGGGCATGCAGCTGTAAAATCTCTGCCAAAACAGATACAGTAGCCAAGGGTAGTTTTTCTACATTGCTGGCTCCTATCGACTGTCCTACCCATGCATGCGTGGAAGGTGGACGTTAAATAATGATAACAATGATGATGATGATTATGATGTGTGTGTGTGTGTGTGTTTGTGTGGCAGTTGATTATTGGACTCTAACAAAGGTAGCTGTGCAACGGTCATTCACAATATTCTCAATTGATCAAATTGAACCATGGACATGTTTTAATTAAGAAGATGAATCTGTAGATAATATCTAATAGATAGCATAGTGTCATCAGTTCCATGTCTCCTTTTCCATGTGTGCATTAAATGGCTCAATATAAACACAGTATTTATCCATATGTTGTGAGTCCTTTGTTGTTAACTTGGTGAAGTTTTAACATCTTGAGATCAGACTTCAACGCTTCGGTCTTCGTCTTCTTTGTCTTTTTCTTCTAAAAGTTTCTTCTACTTGCATACTTGTTATAAACTTTCTAAAGGCAAAATTAAAGAACTACTAAAAACTTGTTAAAATTCAAAAGAAAAAGTTATTTTCTCAATATAACCAGAAATCAATTGCTAACAGAATGCTGTAGGATATAAACATGATGTATTTTAAAATAAAAATACTTCATTCGAAGAAACATTACAACCCACGGTTGAAAAGATACAATATAAAGACACAGGGGAAGATGCTGAATATATACTCTTACTTTCTCTTTTACTCTTTTACTTGTTTCAGTCATTTGACTGCTGCCATGCTGGAGCACCGCCTTTGGTCGAGCAAATCGACCCTGGGACTTATTCTTTTGTAAGCCCAGTACTTATTCTATCGGTCTCTTTTGCAGAACCGCTAAGTGACGGGGACGTAAACACACCAGCATTGGTTGTCAAGCAATGCTAGGGGGACAAACACAGACACACAAACACACACACACATACATATATATACATATATATGACAGGCTTCTTTCAGTTTCCGCCTACCAAATCCACTTACAAGGCATTGGTCGGCCCGGGGCTATAGCAGAAGACACTTGCCCAAGATGCCACGCAGTGGGACTGAACCCGGAACCATGTGTTTGGTTAGCAAGCTACTTACCACACAGCCACTCCTGTGCCTATATATATATATAAAATTTATATTAACAAAAAGCATATCTCTTGATGGTACATTAGTTGCAGAACCAGAATATATAAGGACAAGAATATACTTGAATAATCAAAACTAAATATGAGACGTATACACACCCAAACACATATGTATAATATATATATGTATATAATATATATGTGTATATAATTATTTATGCACCCTTTTCAAGCCTAGCCAGGCTCATGGGCCCGAGTTTCTGTGGTGTATGTGTTCCCCCCCTAGCTGGATGGGACGCCGTCCATTGCAGCATTACTCAAGAAACAGGAAGAAAGAGTGAAAGAAAGTTGGGGCGAAAGAGTACAACAGGGGTCACCATCAACCCCTGTAGGAGCCTCATAGAGCTTTAGGTGTTTTCGCTCAATAAACACACACAATGCCCAGTCTGGAAATCGAAACTGCGATCTTCAGACTGCGAGTCCGCTGCCCTAACCACTGGGCCATTGCACCTCCATGTGTATATAATACATACATAAAAACAAACACACACTCACACATCTCTCTCTCACTGGGTAACAATGTACCTCCTCTATAGCAAGACACCTATTTCTGCCTCTCTATTTCTCTGTCGTACTCCGACTTTTCATCATCTGATACTAGATCACCTCCTCTAGAATCACTTCTGTTGCGGCAAGACACTTGTTTCTGTCTCTCTGTCTCTTTGTCACACTCTAACACAAGTTCCCCACCTCAAATGCCTTGTTCCTCTCATAATTCCTTGTCTTGTGAGTTGCATGATTACCCTTCCAGTGCTGGTGCCACGTTAAAAGCATTCAGTCCACACTACCACATGGTTGTAGTTTGTACTAGTGCCATGTAAAAAGCATTTGAATCCACTCTGCGGAGTGGTTGGTTCTAGGAAGGGCATGCAGCTGTAAAATCTCTGCCAAAACAGACACAGTAGCCTAGGGTAGTTTTTCTACATTGCTGGCTCCTATCGACTGTCCTACCCATGCACACCTGGAAGGTGGACGTTAAACAATGATGATGATGATGATTATGATGTGTGTGTGTGTGTGTGTGTGTGTGTGTGTGTGTGTGTGTGTGTGGCAGTTGATTATTGGACTCTAACAAAGGTAGCTGTGCAACGGTCATTCCCAATATTCTCAATTGATCAATTGATTAAATTGAACCATAGACACATATGAAATGCATATCTGAAACAGATGTAAATCTATAATGCACGTATGTGCATTATATATGCATTTTAGATACATATATATGAAATATGAAAGAAAGTGTTGTATAGTGCTCAGGTGCGCTACAACTAAGAAGAAAAAAAAAGTCGTTAGGTGTACTTTGATGGATTTCAGGAAGCATTGTAAATTTTGAAGGATGTAGACAGATATTTATGAATACTTAACTATGTGTGCACAGTCATGCTAATATATATGCACATGCACACTTGGTAGACGGAAACTGAAAGAAGCCTGTCATATATATGTATGTGTGTGTGTGTTTGTCTGTCTGTGTTTGTCTCTCTAGCATCGCTTGACAACCGATGCTGGTGTTTACGTCCCCGTCACTTAGCGGTTCGGCAAAATAGAGCGATAGAATAAGTATTGGGCTTACAAAAGAATAAGTCCTGGGGTCGATTTGCTCGACTAAAGGTGGTGCTCCAGCATGGCCGCAGTCAAATGACTGAAACAAGTAAAAAAAAAAATATATATATACTCCAACACAAATATATGAATGTGCTTATATGTACGTATGTGTGTGTGTGTGTATTAAAAAGCTTTTGTAAAAATTACTTGATACAATCACGTTTATTAAAGAAGGATTTTCCAAAGATGTTATTGACTAAAGAAATTTTTATTTCATAGAATAACATTAGCCTTTGTAGAAGTTTGCACAAAAGGTTGGTGATTTTTGAATGATTATTGAATAAAATGGTTTTAAATAGTCAACAACTTTTATTTAATTCCTATCTTAAGCACACACACGTGCACACACACACACACACACACAACACACACACACACAACACACACAACACACACACACACACACACCAACACACACACACACCACACACACACACACACCACACACACACACACACACACCACAACACACACACACACACACAACACACACACACACACACACACAACACACACACACAACACACACACACACACACACAACACACACACACACACACACAAAACACACACACAACACACACACACAACACACACAACACACACACAGACACATACACACACACCACACACACACACACAACACACACACACACACACACACACACACACATTCCCTCGACCCGAGGAACCTCTTAATTTCAAGGACAGAGATATTTGGACCCTGCTTACACTTCAGGAAATTACTTCTAAAGTCCTGGAACCCACAAACTAACAGGGTCGATTGTACATAGCAGTCTAAGGGAGACAATACATTGTGCTTAATTCCACCCCCCACTCTTCATTGTCCGTGTGTTCAACAACTAACTACAAGGTCTTTTCTTCTGCCCCTTTGAAAAGAGGTTATAGGCCACCAGCCATTAGGGTCTGAAGAGATGCTGTAAAGCCAAGTGCTTTAGAGACGTGAAACCCTGGGTAACAGCATAGACTGGCTAATATTATCTTTATCTAAATGCTCTACTGCTCTTAACTTAGAGTGTGTTTCTCTTTCGGATTTATGATTGACTGACGGAGTAGATAGAACAGGGGACAACTGATGAAGGGATCGTTCTTTATGTTGCCTGTCTCGTTTCTCTATTTGTTTCTTTCATTGTTCGAAAAATGTTCGCTTCCATGTTTTTGTTTTTCCTCTTCACGTTTTTCATGTTGTTCACGTTTTTTTTTTGACATCCTGTACCCATATATACATGTGTATATACATATATAAGTAGGTATGTACATATATATATGTATGTATATATGCATATATATATATTATTTATATTATATATATATATATATATATATATATATATAAATTGATCAAAATAAAAACATGATGCGAAGGATTCAGCGGTACATATGTTTCGGGCCTTTATTAGACAGATTTATAACAATGCATAATGTATGTCTGTGGCCTTCTTCAGCCGCGCACAACAGCTTCCACAAGGACATGTGTTACATCAAAAATTCTTGGTTGGGGATGCAAATCCTCTCATTCGCGTACGACATAATGCGCAGCAGCATAGAATTGAAGCGTCCATCTCTTTCTTCTCTCAATGTAGAATGAGGAAATTTGGATGTTGAAGTAATGTAAATAAATAAATACATATATAGACGTGAAGATGGAGGGGCGAGAATTCAGGACGAGGGATAAAAAATGTATAAAAAGTGTAAGTATAGAAAAATATAAAAATGTAGAGCATAAAGATATAAAGAGATATAAGGAGATGTAAAGGGGGTATAAAGAATATAAAGAAATATAAAGAAATATAAATAAATGTAAAGGCATAAGGTTATAAAGTAACCTTGCATCCCCAACCAAGAATTTTTGATGTAACACATGTCCTTGTGGAAGCTGTTGTGCGCTGCTGAAGAAGGCCACAGACATACATTATGCATTGTTATAAATCTGTCTAATAAAGGCCCGAAACATATGTACCGCTGAATCCTTCGCATCATGTTTTTATTTTGATCAATTTACTCCACCACCTACACCACCAAACGGTATACACAGGTGCTTATAATTATCAAGTACTCACCCTGAATTTCTATATATATATATATTATATATATATATATATATATAATACAGTGTACTTTTAAACACATAAAGAATCCACTCGTGGGATTCAACACGCTAGAAAGAACCACTAAGTTCTATAACCACATAGTCTTTGGACTAAAATTTCACACGTTAGGCCACTGGAAGTGAAAGTTTCTATTAATTTCCATTTCCTTTCGATATGATTAAGTATATATATACATATATATATGCACGTATGTATATATGTGAGTTTGTGCTTGTTCTCCACCACTGTTTGGTAACCGGTGCTGGTTTGTTTACCTATTGGTAGCAAAGCAGTTTGGCAAAGAGAGACCAACAGAATAGGTAGTAGGCTTCAAAAAAAATGTACTGGGGTTTCGATTTGGTCAACTAAATGCCTCAAGGTGATGCTTCAACACGTACAGAGTCTAATGACTAAAACACATTAAATGCAAAAGACGTACATACACACGCAAGCAAAATTACTTATTAAATGATATAATTTTGCATACATACGTGTGTGCAGCATTGCAGAAAGTTTTGGCTATGGTACGAAGGGAAATAACTCTAGCTTTAATAAGTAAGAGTTACTTACCTTATTTGCAGACATACTGATACTACGAAACTTTCCGTTGGTGTTTCCGTATTTGTAGCAACCGATCACTTCGAACTTACAATACAATGTATGAAGGCATGCACCACCACGAAATCTCACAGTCTTTATTTGGAACAACGTATCTTA
>NC_043010.1:8043309-8070809 GCF_006345805.1 Octopus sinensis | reverse complement strand
CCTTACTTACTAGGTGCAGGATTGGCTGTGTGGTAAGTAGCTTGCTAACCAACCATATGGTTCCGGGTTCAGTTCCCACTGCGTGGCATCTTGGACAAGTGTCTTCTGTTATAGCCCCGGGCCGACCAATGCCTTGTGAGTGGATTTGGTAGACGGAAACTGAAAGAAGCCTGTCGTGAATATGTATATATATATATTTAAAAATAAGGATAAAATCTTTATAAGAAATTATCAGTAGTTAGCGTGAAAAACCTCGTAAGAGAAAAAATCTGTAAATTTTTTCAACTTTGAAAATACTTATTTATATTATATAGAGGGTACTATTATTCATAGGTACCGCACACTAGGAGGGACTTTTGCAGTGAGACGTCAAAAGTTTTGACTGCAAAAGTCCCTCCTAGCGTGCGGTACCTATGAATAATAGTACCCTCTATATAATATAAATATATATATATATATGTATGTGTGTGTGTGTTTGTGTGTCTGTGTTTGTTCCCCTAGCATTGCTTGACAACCGATGCTGGTGTGTTTACGTCCCCGTCACTTAGCGGTTCGGCTAAAGAGACCGATAGAATAAGTACTGGGCTTACAAAAGAATAAGTCGAGTTGCTCGATTAAAGGCGGTGTTCCAGCATGGCCACAGTCAAATGACTGAAACAAGTGAAAAGAGTATCAAAATCACCAGTATTGTGGTTGTATTCCCTTTCCAGGCATTCAATCTAAGTGAAGTATTTTTGTATATTTAATGTAGGTGAGAGAAGTTTATCTTTTTGGGGACCACAAAGTCATCTTTATGGTTTTCTAATGTGTACAGCCATGGCTTTGTTTATCTTCTCAGCATATCCTTACTCTTTTACTTGTTTCTGTCATTTGAATGTGGCCAAGCTGGAGCACCACCTTTAGTCAAGCAAATCGACCCCAGGACTTATTCTTTGTAAGCCCAGTACTTATTCTATCCGAACCGCTTTTGCCGAACCGCTAAGTGACGGGGACGTAAACACACCAGCATCGGTTGTCAAGCAATGCTAGGGGGACAAACACAGACACACAAACACACACACACATACATATATATATATATATATACGACAGGCTTCTTTCAGTTTCCGTCTACCAAATCCACTCACAAGGCATTTGTCGGCCCAGGGCTATAGCAGAAGACACTTGCCCAAGATGCCACGCAGTGGGACTGAACCCGCAACCATGTGGTTGGTTAGCAAGCTACTTACCACACAGCCACTCCTGCGCCTGTAAGTATAAAAAATTAAATATATCATAACAAATTATTAATTTCATCAACAACTAAGCAATCAATAAGCCATGATCAAACCAGATGATCAACCACTATGATTGGGTTCAAATATTTAGCCAAATGGCCACATTTTCAGAAACACTACTTGATACACTCCGGAATTTTTTTTTTTTTACCAAATATGGTCCTACCCATGCTAGCATGGAAGGCAGACATTAAATGATGTTGAGGCTTTCTCAAAAATGATTTCTTATTTACTCTAAGTATTTCATTTGTTTCTGTGACAACCTGTCAGCCATTTAAGTATTTGAAATGATTTTATTTGTTTTAATGTCAAATAAAACATAACATTTCTCACCCCAGTATTACGCATCTCATTCCATGAATCAGCAAAAGTTATTCATATATATATATTTATATATATATATATATCATCATTATCATCATCATCATCATCATCATCTAACGTCTGTTTTCCATGCTAGCATGAGTTGGACTGGGTTCTGGGAAGCCAGGAGACTGCACCAAGCTCCAGTCTGATCTGGCTGTGTTTCTGCAGCTGGATGCCCTTTCCTAATGCCAACCACTCTGTGAGCATAGCAGGTGCTTTTTACGTGCACCGGTACAGGGGCCAGAGGAGGCTGGCAATGGGCACAACCAGTCGGTGCTTTTTACATGCCACCGGCATGGAAGCTAGTCAAGGCAGCGCTGGCTTCGGCCACGTTCGGATGGTGATTTTTACGTGCCATCGGCATGAGTATCACAAGTACAATTTCCATTTGATTTTCATTTTGATGTTGATGTACTTGACTCAATAGGTTTCCTCAAGCACAGCAGGTTGTCCAACAATCCAAGGTACTCTTGAATGGGCTGGGACTGGTTATGCAAAACTGGTATAGGACACAGCCATGAACTCACTTTATTTGCCCGGTCTTTGCAGTCACAGTATATCTCCAGCGGTCTCGGTCTTTTGTCATTGCCTCTGTGAGGCCCAACATTTGAAGGTCATGCTTCACCACCTCATCCTATATCTTCCTGAGTCTACCTCTACCCCTGATTCCTTCAGCTGTTTGGGAGTGGCACTTCTTCACATAACTCTCTTCATCCATCTGTAGTACATGACCATACCAACACAAACGTCTCACTTGCATGCCACATCCGATGTTTCTTATGTCTAACATTTCTCTCAGGGTGCTTATACTCAGTCGTGTGTGCACACTGACATTACACATCCATATATATGGTTGGGAACTGAACTTCTTTGAAAGGGTTAGGAAGGTCACTTCTGAACAATATGGCTTCAGGTTCAGTTCTTCAGCATGGTACCTTGGGACTAGTGTCTTCTATTATAACCCTGGGCTGACCGGATCCTCCTGAATAGATTTTCAGAACCTGTTGTAGCAATTTGGTAATTCTGTAATTTCTGCTGTCTAAGACAACTCCTTTACAATTGTAAAAGTAGACCATAATATTGTTACCCAAGACATTGAGTATAAGACTTTCCTGTACAAACTGATTAACTTATATGGGGGACTGGGGCATATCCTATTACGCCGGATACTTTAAGCATCTCACTGGTGATCGACCAGGGTATTTTCCTGTCTTTATATCCATAATTGTTGCTTAATCTATCATATTATTGCTTATTGGGGTAGCTGGTGTGTCTGTTGGGTCAAATACATGTGTGTTGATGTGTGCATATATGTATGTATAACATTTTCATCATCATCATCGTCATCAATATTTTCAAGGTGTTCATATTTTCAAGTTTGTATAGGCTGTATGAGATTTTACATATATATAATACATCTATACAAACATTTTTTATATATAAATATATATATATATCAATATATATATATATAAATATTGAATTTCTAAATGTCTCAGAAAGACATGAGCGGTGGTGGAGCAATAGAGTGGTTGTATACTGTCAACTTAATGTGACAGTCCCATATGGGAATTACACCACCGCTGTTTAGCCCTAGGAAGCATCGACCCTTCCTGTTGGCTTTGACACATTTTTTTTTCAATTTTTTCATTTTTTTTCCTTACATAAGGACATAAGGATACAGGGAAAAAAAATATGTCAAAGCTGACAGGAAGCGTTCGATGCTCCCTAGGGCTAAACAGTGGTGATGTAATTCCCATACGGGACTGTCACGTTAAGTTGACGGTATACAACCAATATATATATATATGTATGTATGTATGTATACATACCTATATACATAAATATATGCATAAATACATATGTATGTGTATATATATATATATATATACAAACATATAAGTATATGTGTGTGTGTATATCTACATATATATGTGTGTGTGTGTATACACACACACACACTCACACATATATATACATTCTTTTACTTATTTCAGTCATTCTAACTGTAGCCATGCTGGAATATATATAATATATACATTTGTGTGTGTGTGTGTGTGTGTGTGTGTATCTCTCTCTCTCTCTCTCTGTATGTGCATGTATATAATATATATAGATATATATATATATATATATATATATATATATATAATATTTAAATGCATACATGTATACATACGAATGGATTTCTCACCAGTTTTCCTGAATGAGTGTTTGAGTGTTGCCATTTTTCAATCAATATTTCTTCTGAATTGTCCCTGAATTGTCATTTAAATGGCTGAACATTCCTCAGATAACTACAACCTTACTATAATGTCCAAACAGATTCAGCACAAAACCGTGTGCCAAGGTTAGGCATTCAAACCATAGGTACAGTACAGTTAATCTGCTGCACAAGCATACACACGCAGCAACTCTTATACACACTTATGTATACACTCATGTATACTCGCATACTGATACATAGAGCTCTGTCAGTCACTTCTTCTCTCACTCTCCATATACATCCGTCAGTTTATCTATAGTTCTCTGTCTCATGTATTTTTCTAGCTCTCTGCCCACATGTCCCTTTCTCTGTCTATATAGATCTATCAATGTGTCTGTGTATGTTTGAATGTATATATATGTGTGCGTGTGTGTTTATGTTTGAGTGTGCGATATGTGTGTGTGTGCATGTGTATTTTTCCTACATATATATGTTTAAGTTATATATATATATATATATAATATTAGGGAGTATAACTCCTAACTTACAGGGAAAAATTCAATTTAGTATTAAATCAAATTTCACAGTATAAATATATAATATATATAAATTAGAGATAAAACCACTATTATGCAACTCAAACAGTGATAGACATAAACCAATACATAAATAGTTATGTATTGATCTAGTTATAAGTTATATATTAAAAAAATTAATATATATTATTTGTTATTTATGTATTGGTTTATATTTATCACTGTTTGAGTTGCATAATAGTGGTTTTATCTCTAATTTATATTTTATATTTTATATTTCATATATATATATATATATATACATACATATACACACAGAGCCTAATATACATATATATATATATATATATATAGAGAGAGAGAGAGAGAGAGATGAGAAAGTTGGTTTGTGAAAGCACGTGGTTGAATATATAGAAAATAGTAAAAAGTGAAAATGACATAGTTTAGAAGAAATCATTTCTTCTAAACTATGTCATTGTAAGAAAAAAAATTATAATATTCTTCAGACATATTGACTCAAGTATATATTTTTTAACCTTTTAAAACAAGCCTTCTGTAGTTTTTCACTTTTTACTATTTTCTATATATATATATATATAAATTGAAAGAAGAGGAAAACAAATCCAAGGCAGGACAAGCTTATCAGATCATTTAGATTATTTGAATTATAACGGTGAATCGAAATAAATAATAATGTCTTATAACTATTTCTGGGATATCTCAATATACAAAAATATGGATCAACCCATTGATCCATTATCTGGGATATCCCAGAAATAGCTGTAAGACATTATTATTTACTTTTGCTTACTTCGATTCACCATTATAATAATTCAAATAATTCAAATGATCTGATAAACTTGCCCTGCCTTGGTTTTGTTTTCCTCTTCCTTTAATTTATACCTGCTGACTCAGAAATAGGCTATGGATCCGCAGCTCCTGCCCCCATATATATATATATATATATATATATATATATATATATATATATATATATATATATATATATATATATATACTCTTTTACTTGTTTCAGTCATTTGACTGTGGCCATGCGGAGCACCACCTTAATCGAGCAA
Organism: Octopus sinensis; assembly: GCF_006345805.1. Lineage (NCBI taxonomy): Eukaryota > Metazoa > Mollusca > Cephalopoda > Octopoda > Octopodidae > Octopus > Octopus sinensis. The sequence continues at coordinate 8,065,345 of NC_043010.1, read as the reverse complement.
CTCGACCCCGGGACTTTCTTTGTAAGCCCAGTACTTATTCTATCGGTCTCTTTTGCCGAACCGCTAAGTAACGGGGACATAAACACACCAGCATCAGTTGTCAAGCAATGCTAGGGGGACAAACACACACACGCATATATATATACATATATACAACGGGCTTCTTTCAGTTTCCGTCTACCAAATCCACTCACAAGGCTTTGGTCGGCCCAAGGCTATAGTAGAAGATACTTGCCCAAGGTGCCACGCAGTGGGACTGAACCCGGAACCATGTGGTTGGTAAACAAGCTACTTACCACACAGCCACTCCTGCATATATATATATGGTGTAACCAGCCCATTGGACACTAAACTCTGGGTCCATAGACCATAAATATATATATTTATGGACTATGGACCTGCTCAGTATTCATTACTCGATGTATATATTGTATCTCTCTCTCTCTCTCTCTCTCTCTCTCTTATATATATATATAATATATATATATTATATATTATATATGTATATAAATATATATATACTATATATATATATATATATATATATATATATATGACGAGAAGGCTTAAAAAATGAACCTGTAGAAAATGAAGGAGTGTTGCTTTTGTGTGTGTGATTTGTGGAGAAAATGCTTGAGTCATGCAAGGCTGGTCACCCATCAGAGAACCCCTTGTTAATTGTGATATGGCTATTGCTCACAACAGAACATGTGCAACCTGTGGAAAGGTGTGTCTCTCAGTTGGAGAATTGAAAAGATATGTCTAAAGACTTCATACTGTGGCACCCATTTCTTCTGCCAGACAGCACTGAATGCAATAGAATTATGCAATAGAATGTGTAAATATTTGGCTGGGCTCAGGAGTCATACAAGGGACTCACATTGCATCATCGATGACTCATGTCAACAATTCTGTCTAGCAATGGCTTTTGCTCATATACGAGAAAGCTGCTACTATGTGTGTGTGTATACACGAGTGGACCTATACTGTATTGGACCTATACTGAAAGGCGGTGAGCTGGCAGAAACGTTAGCATGTCGGGCGAAATGCGTAGCAGTATTTCGTCTGCTGTTACGCTCTGAGTTCAAATTTCGCCGAGGTCGACTTTGCCTTTCATCCTTTCGGGGTCGATGAAATAAGTACCAGTTACACACTGGGATCGATATAATTGACTTAATCCGTTTGTCTGTCCTCTGTGTTTAGCCCCTTGTGGGCAGTAAAGAAATATATACTGTATTGGTTACTCAATATCAAACATATATATTGCACACAGTCGAAATATTCTATGAAAAATTAGGAATACTTGAACACAGCATGAAGATTCTAGCTATTTAGTATACCTTGGCATATTTAGGTTTGAAAGCAAATCCAAATTTACTGTAGAATAAAGTTGGAGAAACACTCCCAAAATTCTTGGCAGCACAGCTTGAGTATTGAACTGATTCAAGTTTAAGATTCATTAATCTTCATTGGTATTATGCTACCAAGAGAAAAGCAGCTCCTAGCTATTTAAAAAATGCATTTTAGTTGCACATGGATAATCTAATTTTCATTCTCTTGAAAGCCATTAAAATTTGCCAATATGCAAACACAGCATGAGAACTGAAAACTTCAGTATACTAAATTAGGTTTGTATGTTTAAAGACTGTTTTGGTGAAGGATAAGCCCTGAGGATATATTTCATGTTCACAGTAGAAATTCTTCTATATTCTATGTGGTGAGAAACAAATAGGGAGGAGAATTTCTTGAATTATCCAGTAATAATTTCCCACCTGGTTTTAGATGCATTGAAGTCTTAGCAAAAGTATTATTGAATGTTAACTGCATTTGCATGCATTGTACAGAGCCTGTATTTAAATAAATAAATATATATTCAATTAAATAAATAAATATAAAACACAACCAAAACTGAAACAAAATAATCAAAATACCTAAGAAAAATGTCTTATATTGACAGAGCCCTGTGAGAGTGCCAACTGCAAACAGAAATTGGTTTCCGTATACAGACACAGAAACAAGGAGACCATCTCAAGAACTGTATCCTGCAACCAGACTAACCAAACTTCACTAGTCGTCTTCACAGATTGCCACGGACATGTTAACGGCATCTAGGGACAGGCATCACAGAATGGTTAACATTTAGCAACAGCAGAAGCAGCAGTATATTTCATTCGCTGTCACTTTTTAAAACACCAATCAGTGATGAATATGAGAAAATACATGGCTCAGACATATTTGGTTTAAGGATACATATTGACCAAAGCAATCCATCCAACGTACCTTTTCCTGGTACGCATAAAACATGGGTAATTAAGGTGTTAAAATTTTATATCACATACATATGTATGTGTGTGTGTAAATATATATATGATGTATACATATATATATTTATATATATATATATATATAAATATATATATAAAGTATATATATATATTTATGTATATATATATATATATGTATATATTATATAATGTATATATAATATGTATATATATATATATTTATATATAATATATATATATATATATATATATAATGTATATATATAATGTATATATATATAATGTATATATATATATATATGTATATATAATATCCATATATATATATGATATATGCATATATATACGCACATACATTCATTCATACACTCATACATACACACACACACATACATACATACATACATACATACATACATACATACATACATATATACATGTGTACACACACATAATGTAATATAATATACATGTGCATCTATGTATGTATATACATATATGCATATATATATATATATATATGTATATGTGTGTAAGTGGATATATATATATATATGTGTGTGTGTATATGTTTAGTACTTAAAGATCTCTACTAGTCTGTGACTGCCTTTGCCAGTATAAAACTTATTCATAGACCAGTAGTGATTTTTTTTACTGCTATATATTAATCAATAAATATACGCTATATATGTGTTGAATACTCTCTTCATTGCTCATGAAACTTGTAAAATATTATAATATACTTATGTGCGTGTGCATGTGTGCATGTGTGTGTCTGTGTGTCTGCGTGTACATATGTATGTTTGTTTATTCCTGATGGACTTTATAACATTTGTTGTGAATGACAGCCTGGCCAGAATTATGGTTGTAAATGAAAGAAATAAAATAATAAAAAAAAACAGCTGCCTTGTTCTATCCAATGTCCCCTGCAAATTCTTATATGTTTTCACTGCCCCCAATAAATTGCTAATTGGTAATTACCTTCCATCTCCAAGAGATTCAATCATGCTTTGATACATATTTCAATGAAACATTGATAATTACCCAATGATAATTGGTTTAAGGCGAGCTGGCAGAAACGTTAGCACACCGGGCAAAATGCTTAGCAGTATTGCGTCTGTCGTTGCGTTCTGAGTTCAAATTCCGCCGAGGTTGACTTTGCGTTTCATCCTTTCGGGGTCGATAAATTAAGTACCAGTTACGCACTGGGGTCGATGTAATCGACTTAATCTCTTTGTCTGTCCTTGTTTGTCCCCTCTATGTTTAGCTCCTTGTGGGCAATAAAGAAACAGATAATTGGTTTAAGGCTAACTGTGAATGTTCAAACAGCCTGTTTCTATATGATGTGCTTCATCAGTATAGAGCAACAGATTGTAGTTGTCATTTACAAATAATATTCAAGTAATTATCTTCATTTCAAATAAGAAGGACATGGTAAGAGAGAAAAAAAGATGGACAGTCACATGTCACATATGGTTTTAGAGAAAGGAGAAGATGGAGAGAATGATTAGAGATACAGTGAATTTAGTTTTTGTTTTATCTATGAGTGCAATTCAATTGGTCAAAGTTTTAATGTAACAAATAGAGAAATTCCTGTAGGATTGAGTTGAAAATGTGATTGTATTCCAGTTTTATCTCTGGTCACTGGGAGGAAGGAGTGGAGAGCATGCAGTTTAAAATCGGGGTCAGGAGACAGAGACTTGGGATAGCAATATTAGTCTTATAATTACTGTGTTTGATCTGAAAAGACAGGGGTCTTGGCAAGAACATCAAATTAAAGTTGAATAGTATGAATGTGAAAGCTGGCCCACAAGGGCAAACAATATTGCCAAACTGAGAACAGTTGGAACAATGTGCTACCAAAGAGTACGACAAATCAGCTTGATTAACCACTGAACAAATGGTTCTCTACTTGAGGGAATAGAAACAAAAGGAGAATTTCTAGTGAGTGCCAGGAAGAAAAAACAGCAATATTTTTAGCAGGTCATCGGGGCTCAGAACTGCAACCCCCACATCCTAAAGGGAAGAATCAATGGGAAATGAGGAAGGGGAAGACCGAGAAGAATTTACTGGAAAGCTTCTGGTTGAATGCACCTGAGGCAAGAATCAATTGAGGGAGACTGTGCAGGTATTTATGGTCCCCGGCCCTCAGCAACAAAGATAGGGAGAGACAAGACAAGACAAGGCAAAATCTTCGGCTTTCATTTTTTTTCCTTTCTGTCAATCATTTATGTGTTTGTGTGCCCAAAAAGGCAACTGGAGAGCATGCACAGGTAGTCCTCTCATGTAGTTTCAGGATGTCTTGCATATGGATTCTACATGTTTCCACCAACATTATGCATGAGAAGGTTTTTCAATTTGGTGGCCTGAATGGAGTGATTGGTTTATGCATTTTCTTTTTTTTTTTTTCTGAAAGGATAGAAACATGTAAAATGTTTTCCCTTTTCAAAAAGCAAGTGACTCAAAATTTTCTATTATCTATTCCTTTTACAATTCATTTTCGTCTATATCTGTAAACAGTCTGCTTCATCAATATAAAAACAATAGATGGTCAATTAATTACGTTCTCAGAAGACAATTACTTGAACACAGTACATAAATGTAATACTTTAAATATAACATGATTAAATGCATTTTAAATTTTGGATTTATAAACCTCTGAACGATCCTTACTTTTACTCTATATTCATTGATATTGGTGTTGCTATTTAGTTCCATATCAGCTTTGGTTGAGCTAACCTAGAATCAAAGGCATTCCAGCTATGAATGTCATTTTTACATTACCAAATGTGTTCTTTATTTTTTTCTTTTTATATAACCGTAACTTAATATTATAAGGTATATACCTGATACCCTACCATTTTCGACAACTCCCCACCCTAATACCAATATTAATATACCATTGCATTATGAATTGAATAATAGCTCAAGATGAAAGATAAAAATATGATACAACCAGAAATTATTGATTTCTCACTTGGCTCTCTTATCTTTTATCTTAAGTCTGCCCAATCCCAACGGGATCCCAGGCAAAGTATTTCTTCCATCTCTGTCACCAATTTGCCACTCATTTTCTTTTCCTTTTTTTTCTTCTTTTTCTGTTTTTTTCTTCCTCTTTTTCTTGTATAACTAATTTGCTGCATATGATCTGCTCCCAGTACAACATGGTTTCCATTTTCCGCCCCCCCCCCCGCCACCTACTTTTGTTAATCCAACCCATTGATTTATGGGATAATATCATTTCCTCTCTCGAATACAGGACTTACCCAGCAAAGTGCCTCATCCTTCTTTTCACAATATCTTGAAAATTTTTCAACTCAGCTCTTTCCATTACTACATTTGCAACATGGTCTCTCCAAGAAATTTTCCAGAATTGCTCATATTTCTTTTTTTGGAAGCACTCCGTCGGTTACGACGACGAGGGTTCCGGTTGATCCGAATCAACGGAACAGCCTGCTCGTGAAATTAACGTGTAAGTGGCTGAGCACTCCACAGACACGTGTACCCTTAACGTAGTTCTCGGGGATATTCAGCGTGACACAGAGAGTGACAAGGCCGGCCCTTTTAAATACAGGTACAACAGAAACAAGAAGTAAGAGTGAGAGAAAGTTGTGGTGAAAGAGTACAGCAGGGATCACCACCATCCCCTGCCAGAGCCTCGTGGAGCTTTAGGTGTTTTCGCTCAATAAACACTCACAACGCCCGGTCTGGGAATCGAAACCGCAATCCTATGACCGCGAGTCCGCTGCCCTAACCACTGGGCCATTGCGCCTCCACAATTGCTCATATAGAGCACCTACAAAACAGGTCAAGCTTTTCGTGAATGTGACTTAAACATTATCATGACTCACTGGCATTGAGAGATGTTGGTACTACCATAAACATGTACAGGCATAAATTTATTTCCAGAAGTTTTTGACCAACAGATTAGAGTTGCTGGAAAACTTCTGTGGCCTTTTTAAGTATTACCTGGATGTAAAATTCTATATTTCCATCACTTGAAAAATATTAAGAGTGTCTGAGTGGTAAGTTGCTTGCTTACGAACCACATGGTTCCAAGTTCAGTCCCACTGCGTGGCACCTTGGGCAAATGTCTTCGATAGCCTCGGGCCGACCAAAGCCTTGTGAGTGGATTTGGTAGATGGAAACTGAAAGAAGCCCGTCGTATATATATATATATATATATATATATATATATGTGTGTGTGTGTGTTTGTGTGTGTGTTTGTCCCCCCCCCATATCGCTTGACAACCGATGCTGGTGTGTTTACGTCCCTGTAACTTAGCAGTTCGGCAAAAGACACCGATACAATAAGTACTAGGCTTACAAAGAATAAGTCCTGGGGTCGATTTGCTCAACTAAAGGCATTGCTCCAGCATACCATAGTCAAGAATTTATTCACATATTCCAGATCCTTATTTCTAATCTTGATACATTGGTATGGAAGCAAACTGGAGGAAATAATCATTTCATTGTGTTTCATTTTAACTGATATGATGATGTCTGGTGTGTTCTTTGTTTGCATTTAAGTTGGACCTTATTTCCTACATGGATGCTATCTAATGGCTTCATAGCATAATATCCACATCAAAATCAAAATCTCCCAGCCTCCCTTCTTCCTATTTTATTCTGCACTCTGGACTGCTCGTAGTCTTCTTCATAATGAAGCTGATGCAAAGAAGAAAGAGAAAAGAGATAAAATGCAACCCTGGTGAACACAAGTCACCATCTCAAAAAAACTCTGTATTCCCAACTCATTTTATAATATGTGGAAGCACTCCGTCGGTTACGACGACAAGGGTTCCGGTTGATCCGATCAACGGAACAGCCTGCTCGTGAAATTAACGTGTAAGTGGCTGAGCACTCCACAGACACGTGTACCCTTAACGTAGTTCTCAGGGATATTCAGCGGGACACAGAGAGTGACAAGGCCGGCCCTTTTAAATACAGGTACAACAGAAACAGGAAGTAAGAGTGAGAGAAAGTTGTGGTGAAAGAGTACAGCAGGGATCACCACCATCCCCTGCCGGAGCCTCGTGGAGCTTTAGGTGTTTTCGCTCAATAAACACTCACAACGCAGGGTCTGGGAATCGAAAATTTTATAATATAGCAGAAAAATTGTTGATACAGGGGTTTGAAGATGTTGGAAAACTGTTGCTATGCCATAAATTTGTACAATCTTCTGCAGCAACTCCAGGAGAAAACTGTCAAATGCCTTCTTAAAATCAATGAAACTGATGACTACAGCAGTCAGGAATTTACCAAACTGCTCAATAATATTGCACAAGGTGAAAATTAATTCTGAACACAATCTGTTCCTATGAGAATCAGTCTATTTTTCATGGAGTCTATGACCTAATTCTTAAAGGCCCCTAAAATTCGGAGCAACGTATAATCAGTTTTAGTAATTATTCATACTTAATCAACTACCTGAAGGATGAAAGAGGAAATCAACTCTGATGCTATTTGAATTGATATATGTTAAGGGATGGAACTAAATACTTCAAGACAATCTGTCTCTTGACCAATCTCTTTAATGAAATTTATTCCAACTGGTGAGAGAGCATCTATAACTTTCCTTGGTCTGCTAGGAATACCTAGCAGGTCAAATCTCCCTCAAATCACACCTTACTGTTTTAACACTTTTGTTACGACATTTCTGTTGAAATACACTTTTGTTTCAATTACTTTTGAAAATTATAAAGATTTTTGTCTAACCGGCTTCTGTGCCAGTGGCACATAAAAGGCACCATTCGAGTGTGATCATTGCCAGCTTTGCCTTACTGGCAGTTATGCCTGTGCTAGTAGGGTGCTAAGAGTACCATCCAAGTGTGATCGTTGCCAGAGCGGCTAACTGGCCTGAGACGTATAAAAATATGGAGGGAGAATGCCTTGTTTTTTAAGGGTAAAACCCTAGGTGATTATCTCTCTTTGCCATTGTCCATCAATCTTCAGCTGTGCTGCCATATTGTGGTCACCAAAGCCCCACGAAGGTAAATAGTTGACTCCCTTTGGCCTTGGCTATTGGTTTCCGGCTGTGGTACTGCCATGCAGATTCCAAAAAGCCAGGAAGAATTTTCTAAAATGCAGGCATGGTCCAAAAATCTCTGCTGTGGTGCTTTGGTGACCGCCAGATGGCAGCACAGTCAAAGATTGATGGACAATGGGAAAAGGAAATAATTACCTAGGGTTTTACCCTTAAAAAACGAGGCCTTACCTCTTCATATTTTAAAGAGGTCTCAGGCCAGCAGTGTTTGGGGTCTGAAGATGTGCTGTAAGGCTAAACCCCTCATGAGCAAGAAATCTAGGGTAACTTTATTAACCAGCCTACCCCACTATAATACACACACACACACATACACACACATATATATATATATATGGAGTATTTGCCTCAACAAATTCTGTCTGACCCATGTAAGCATGGAAAATTAGACATTAAGGGATGATGATGAGAATGACATACAATGGGCTTCCATAAAGTTTCTCTTTATCAATTCCATATATAAGCCATTACTCAACTTTGGGCTATAATAGAAGACACTTGCCCAAGATTCCTGGCAGTAGAATTGAACCTCAGGCTACACGGTTTCAAAACAAACTTTGTAATCACATAGCCATGCATTCACCTACACACACACACACACAAACCCATACATGTGATGGGCTTCCATAGAGTATACTGAGTTATATTTCGCTAGCAATACTGCAATCAAGCCATCCCATGGGCTAAGGAAAGAGATGGATATCTCCTGTAATAGTAGTAATTATTCAAGATATGTCAAAAATATGGTCCGCTCTTCTCCCACAATTACCCAGGAATCATCCTAGAGTTATTATTTCGCCCAACAAAAACAAATAAACAAGCAAGCAAGCAAATACACTGAGCAATACTGTACGCAGTTTCATCAGATGACAAAAAGCAACAGAAATACATCATAAAATGCAAATCACTTAATACAAGATTAAGGATATATCATAGCTATAACGATGGTGGTGATATAGTACAGCTGTAAAAAAACCCTACCAAATTATAGAAGAAAATGTGTTAATATATAAAAAATAGAAAAAAAAAGTGAAAGTAAATTAATAAAAAAATAACAAGGCCAGCCAATCCAGGTATATTAGATTTTCTTTTTTTTTTATATATTTATTTATTTATTTAGAGATTTATTTGAATACTTAGCAGTCTTGCAAACAATAAAATATCATGTTTATAACTATATAAACAACAAACTGTTTTATTGCAACAATCAAAAACGGTGTCAGCTAGAAAGTGTTACATTAAAACACTGAAATCAATAAACGCTAAAAAGTATTATATGTGATACAACAACAACAGCAACAACAACTAATAATAATAATAATAATAATAATAATAATAATAATAATAATAACAACAACAATGATAATAATAATAATAATGATAATAACAATGATAATAATAATAATAATAAAAATAATAATAATAATAATAATAATAATAATAATAATAATAATAATAATGATAATAACAATGATAATAATTAATGATAGAGAAAATGAATAAATAAAAATTAGCAATGTTTGCAGTGCAATAGTAAAAAACAATAAACTTAATATATGGTGCACGACAAAAAAAATATCTCAACACCAATGATGATAATAATGATGATGATGATGATAATGATGATGATGATGATGACAACAACAACAACGGTAATAATTTGTTATAAACATTGAGTAAATATAAACCGTTACAATAATGTATTCAAACTACAGGAAGGAAGCAAATAATGAAGGTTGTATCAATGAAACCCGATATTAATGTATCATATTGCTGGAAATAAGAACCTTCTTTGCTTCCTCTCTTTTATTCATTTATCTATTTATTTATTTATTTATTTATTTATTTATTTATTTATTTGTGTATTTTATTTGTATTTGTATGTTATGTCTTCGTTCTAATAAGATTAGTCAGTCTTCATGCCGAAATATACCGGATAGCTATGTGAAGCTGTTGTACATGGAGACATGCTAGATGTCACAAAGGGGAAGTACATCATCAGATGATATGATTAGAGATAATCAGATAGTGTATAATTATGGATATGCTTCGACTAAGTTTCAGTAGCAAGATTTCCAAACTGAAAAATTGCATGAAATCACAAGGAATGGTAAACACACTGAGAATGTTGAGAAGGACAACTTATTATCTTGTGTTCTTTCACTCATCACCATAGTCATAGCTAGTGTCAGTTAATGAAAGAAACGTTTAGAGAGTCGCTTAATGAGCAAGAAATAGCTACCAAATCTCTCACTTTCAGATAATGTCACTACCATTTTTTTTTTTTTTTTTGCTGCTATAGGCACAAAGCCTGAAATTTTGGGAGATGGGGTAAGTCAATCGCATCGACCCCAGTACACAACTGGTACTTAATTTATCGACCTCGAAAGGATGAAAGGCAAAGTCGACCTTGGCGGAATTTGAACTCAGAACGCAGCAGCAGACGAAACACCGCTAAGCATTTTGCCTGGCATGCTAACGATTCTACCAGCTTGCCGCCTTCTCACACCACTACCATTGTCATCATCATCATCATCATTTAACATCTGTTTTCCATGCTGACATAGATTGGACGATTTGAGAGGAGCTGGTCAACTGAAGAGCTGCCCTTGCTTTATGTCTGTTTTGGCAGGGTTTCTTTGGCTGGATGCCCTTCCTAACGCCAACCACTCTGAGACTGTAGTGGGTGCTTTTACGATCCACCGGCACGAGAGCCAGTCAGGCAGTACTGGCAACGGCCATGCTCAAATGGTATTTTTTATGTGCCACCTGCACAGGAGCTGGTCCAGCGGCACTGGCAATGACCTCGCTCAAATGATTTTTTATGTGCCACCAGCACAAGTGCCAGTAAGGCAACGCTGGTAATGATCACGCTCAAATCGTGCCTTGTACGTGCCACCGGCACGGAAGCCAGTTTGTTGCTCTGGCAGCTATCATACTCGGATGGTGCTCTTAGCACTCCACTAGCACAGATGCCAGTCATCGAATTCAAAATCGATTTCACTTGCCTCAACAGGTCTTCGCAAACAGAGTTTAGTGTCCAATAAAGGAAAGGTACGCATAAGTGGGCTGGTTACACCCCTGGCATAGGCCACGAGGTTATGATCTCATATATATATATGTACATTCATGCACATTATCATTATTATTATTATCATTATTATTATTATTATTCAAAACTGTTTGATTCAGATAATCAAACTGTTTTGAATAATACATGAAAATGTGTTGAGTGCCCTTTCTTATGTTTGTCCATTCACTCATATATATATATTTATATATCTGTATTATAAACATATATGTTACATGTATGTATGTATGTATGTAGGTATGCGTGCGTGTGTGTCTGTGTATTTGTGTTTGTCCATCCCTTGCTTGGCAACATAGTTTGTTTATGATCACATAACTTAGCAGTTCAGCATAAAACACCAACAGAATTCGATGATAACAAATGATGATAACAAATGATCATCTTTATCTTTATCTAGTTTCTGCTCACGAGCTGTGGCCATGCTGGGGCACGATGATAACAGAATAAGTACCAGGCGTAAAAGATAAATATTGGGTTGTATTTCTTTGTTGAAACCCTTCTAGGCTGTGCTCCAGCATGGCTGTAGTCAAACAACTGAATAAAGAGAATAGATACTAACAAAGGGAAAAACAGGTATTAGAAATTAAAAGAAATCTATTGAAATATCTGCTATATATTTGTATACAAATATAAATGTATGTTTAGCCTCAGGTCAACTCTAATCGGGCTGACCTACACTCAAAATCATTCCAGCCATGACCATCCCATCTGTATCAGAGGTATATATAGGACTACATTATCTAATATGTCCATTTGTTTTTAAGTCTGTAAGGTCTGATTTAAGGGAAATTTTGACTGCTATTTCCAGCCGCTCAAACAACCAGTTAGAGACTCCTTGTATAAAACTGTCGTATAAGCCGTGCATATGCACACACTCATACATAAATGCACATACACATACATGACTGTGAATGCGCCTGTTTGTTCATTAATAAAGCAATATGTCAGTGGAAAGTTGGAAAAGCAACAAAAGCTTTTAAAATATTAGGCTTGGTAGCAGTAAAGACAGAGACACAACTGGCAAACTAAACTGTAAACATCTGCCTGTTATAACGCACACAGGTAGTTGCTTGTCCTACTCACTATAAAAGCCAAATTTCCATTAACAATTACTTCTGCCTACTTATGGTTTGGACCATATGTTTTTAACCCTTTTGTGACCACATCTCTAATGAAATACATTGTGTGTATATGTTGTAATTAACTGTAAAAATAATCAAGAATTTGTGGAGATTTAGTAACATTATTTTCCTTATTATGGTATTCTTGTTTTTATTAAAAGGTGCAGGCATGGCTATGTAGTTAAGAAGTTTGCTTTCTAAATATGTGGTTCCGGGTTCAATCCTATAGTGTGGCACTCAGGGCGAGTGTCTTCTCCCACAGCCCTTGGGCAACCAAAGCCTTGTGAGTGCATCTGACTGGTGGAAACTGAAAGAAGCCCGTCATATAAGCACAGGTGTAGCTGTGTGGTAGCGAGATGGTAGAAATGTTAGCACGCCAGGCAAAATGCTTAGCAGTATTTCGTCTGCTGTTACGTTCTGAGTTCAAATTCCACCAAGGTCAACTTTGCCTTTCATCCTTTCAGGGTCGATTAAATATGTACCTGTTATGCACTGGGGTCGATATAATTGACTTAATCCATTTGTCTGTCCTTGTTTGTCCTCTCTCTGTTTAGCCTCTTGTGAGTAGTAAAGAAATAGGTATTTTGTCTGTCTTTATGTTCTGAGTTCAAATTCCGCCGAGGTCGACTTTGCCTTTCATCCTTTCAGGGTCGATAAATTAAGTACCAGTTATGCACTGAGGTCGATATAATCGACTTAATCCCTTTGTCTGTCCTTGTTTGTCCTCTCTATGTTTAGCCCCTTGTGGGTAGTAAAGAAATAAGAAGCTTGCTTCCCAACCACATGGATCCAGGTTCAGTTCACTGCATGACACCTTGGGCAAATGTCTTCTACTACGGCCTTGGGCTGACCAAAGCCTTGTGAGTGTATTTGGTAGATGGAAACTGAAAGAAGCCTGTTGTATGTGCATGTGTATGTGTGTGTATTGTGTGTGTTTATATGTTTGTGTCCTTATTTTGACATGATGGGATTATCAATAAACAAGTCTCACCATCATATAAGCGGAATCTCTAATTTCCATGAAAATATGTCTTGCCATGAGGAAAATATTACCTTATTTGGAAACAAGTAAGGCTTAGCAAAAGAAAGAGGTGTACAAATTCTATCTGGCCTATGCAAGCATAGAAAAGTAGACTTTAGATGATGATGATGATAACAAAGCTGTTGTTTGAAACATTATTTAACAAAAGTTTATTACATAAATTTTTGATGGAAGGTTTTGGTAAAATGAATGATACCACTCCAGACACAAAGCCTGAAGTATGGGGTAGGAGGTTAGTTGATATTTTTGACCCCAGTATTATACCATTATTTTATTGGGTTGTCCAGAAAGTTTGTGCTGATTTATAGTAGCTTACCTTTCAACTTATTTTAGAACATGGTTGAGTCCATAAAATAGGATTTGACTACACTTCCATTTAGAGCACAGTTTAAGCTATCTTTTCGTGGAAGAAGGTTTATGTTCCTATAACCTGTATTTATTCTGTAACCCTTTAAAATGGAAGATAAGAAAGTTCATTTATGGCACTTGATGCTTTGGGAAGCAGACAAAAATTGCTGCAGCTCGGCTAGGATGTGTTACCCAACCCTCCATATTCACCAGATATTGCTCCTTCGGATTTCCACTTATTCAGGTCTCTGCAGAATAGTCTTAATGGTAAAAATTTTAATTCCTTGGATGATGTAAAAACATACCTTGATGAATTCTTTGCCATGAAAACACCCCAATTCTGGGAAGAGGGTATTTTCAAGTTAAAGGGAAGATGGAAACGCATTGTGGTTCATATTTTGTTGATTAAAAATGTAATGGCAAGTATTTATTGACCTTTTTCTTTCCTTTAAGAATTGGCACGAACTTTCCAGACAACACAATATTTGATGCATCAAGGATAAAAGACAAAGTTGACCTTAGCAGGATTTGATCTCAGAACATAAAGAGCTAGAACTAATACCACAAGGGATTTTGTCAGATGCTCTATTGTTTCTGCTAATCCTCTCACCCCACCTCACCCTCAGTTTAAATATTAGCAACTTGAGATGGTTGATTTTGTATACTTGAACTAGAGGCAGTACATCAGACATGTTTAAGTCTCCACTCACAGAACATACATTGGAGAGAAAATGTCTGCAGTTATATGAATACACTTCTTTGTCAGATAGCCCACATATATAAGAAAATGATAAATGTTGCCCCTTTTCAAGCCTAGCCAGGCTCATGGACCAGCTTTCCCAGTTTCTGTGGCGTATGTGTTCCCCCCAGCTGGACACGACACCAGCCCATCGCAGCATTACTCAAGAAACAAGAGAGAGTGAGAGAAAGTTGGGGCAAAAGAGTACAACAGGGGTGCCACCACCCCCTGCCAGAGCCTTGTGGAGCTTTTAGGTGTTTTCGCTCAATAAACACACACAATGCTCAGTCTGGGAATTGAAACTGTGATCCTCCGACTGCGAGTCTGCTGCCCTAACCACTGGGCCATTGCGCCTCCACATATATAAGATAATCATGTTAATATTGCTGGTCCTCCTTTAGGCACTCTTACACTGGTTTCTCTCATTGGATTGATGCAATTCTAGGACACCATCTTGAACAGTTTTAGTCAGACATATTAATCTCTGTGCTTATTTTAGTGTTGACCTTATTATATATATATATATATATATATATTGGCCTACTCGCTTAGCCAGCGGGGTGGCGTCATTTGAAGGCTAAAACAATGCGAAGCGCATTGTGACCAGCGATGTGTAACAACATCTGATGGCCTGGTGATATATATATATATATATATATATATATATATATAGAGAGAGAGAGAGAGAGAAGGGTAGAGAGGGGTGAAAACGTGCAATGAGCTTCTGCACAGTTTCTACCAACTAAATTCCACTTTCAATCTATTGGTCGATTTGAGATTGCATCAGAAAAACAGAATGCACAAAATGCAGAACAAATCCTAAAGGCATCTCACTTGACCCTGTAGGTGTAATTTATTTCTTATTCTCAAAGACTGCCCTTGCCAGCAAGTTCTCTTTCAGATAGGCTATGATATCCACATTATAACGATTCAGCTCTTTGCTTACTAGAGCAGTGCACCTGTAGGATCAATCCCAGCAATCCAGGTCTAGGGGTGTATGCACATTCCAAGTTCCCACTGTAAGAGAAGTTTTTTTTTTATTGTTCTTGCTTTGCTGTTGCTGCTGTTGCTGTTGCTGTTGAGTGGACAGTCTTCGTCCCAGAGCTCGCAAGATGGGAGAAGTCCGAAACGTGGTCCTTTGCTATTCGTAACACCCGCAGAAGAGAAAGCAGGTCAACCTCCAACACCGAGAGCATCGACGGATGGATGAATGCGCATCCAGGCTTAGCAGTTGCATAGGAAGTTGGGGACAAGATACAGGAAGAAAGAGTGAGAGAAAGTTGGAGCGAAATAATACAACAGGGGTCGCCACCAACCCCTACCGGAGCCTCATGTAGCTTTAGGTGTTTTTGCTCAATAAACACAGACAACGCCCGGTCTCGGAATCGAAACTGCGATCCTCTGACGGCGAGTCCACTGCCCTAACCACTGGGCCATTGTGCCTCCACTTGCTACTGCTGTAGTGAGTCACCAATAGCTGTGGTAAGCCAGTCAGAGAGAGAAAAAAAAAAAGGTGGTGTCTGATGTTTACCCCATCTTTCATAAGGGCTTTCCCATATGCGGTGGGATGTTGTGATCCTGAATAAGTCAGCTCAGTTGCATCCTAAAACTGCCAAACACCCACAATAAACACTTCATGAATAGATAGGATGACCTTCACTTAAGAGCCACCAGTATATGGCTCTGAACTAGGGGATTCCCAGCTAATCAAACCTGCCCCCCATTGTTGATCCTATAACAGTTCTGCTAATTTGTTACCATGAATTGTTATCTTTTTATTGATCTCCACCTCTTGAAAAGATGAAAAGCAACGTTGACCTCAATGGGAACTGAACTCAGAGTGCAATAAGTCTGAACAAATACTTCCAATTTTCACTGACAATGCATATTAATTACACCATTAATCAACACTTTGTGGATAACTTCATCCTGCAATGAGAGCTCTGATATTTAAGCCTATTTACACAGTCAAGCTAAATATATATTTATTAAGCATATGCATATAAATTTGTTTGTGTCTTATTCATGAATAAGTTTAACAATTGATGTAAAGCACACCTGTCAGTTTACAATGGTTCGGAAACTGAGTGGCATCAATACCTGTATCTAATTCATTTAATCATATGTTATCTAAACACTCACGTTGCTATTGTTAATGAATTAAATGCTATCTATTATTTGTCATGTTGGGGCACTGCCTTGAAGGGTTTAGTCAAACAAATCAGACTCGGTATTTATCTTTTAAGTCTAGTACCTATTTTAAGTGTTTCTTTTGCTGAACCACAATGTTACAGGGTTGTAAACAAACCAACACCAGTTGTCAAGTGGTTGATGGACTAGACACAAACAGAAAGATACACACACACACATACACACACCAGAGATATATCATCATCATCATCATCTTCATTTAACGTCCGTTTTTCTGTGCTAGCACGGGCTTGACGGTTTGACCGGGGTCTGGGAAGCCAGGGGCTGCACCAGGCTCCAGTCTGATCTGGCAGAGTTTCTACAGCTGGATGCCCTTCCTAACGCCAACCACTCCGCGAGTGTAGTGGGTGCTTTTTACGTGCCCCCTGCACATATCAATATGTGACACACACATACACACTTTATGTTTATTCACAAAAAGGTATTCACACAGCACTCACAAGGCTTCTATTATAGCCCCTGGGGCTAAAGACACTTGCCCAAGGCGCAGCATGGTGGGATTGAACCTGAAACAACATTGTTGCAAAGCAAGCTTCTTAAACCACACAGCAATGCCCGTGCCTGTTGTAACGTAAAAATAACTATTTTCATGGACAATCAAAATCAAAATTTCCAAACATCAGATTCTTGCCATTTCTACCTAACCATGGAACATAATATCATTTCAGCTAATATTGGTTTCAAATTTTGACACAAGGCCAGTAATTTCAGAGGAAGGGGTAACAAAATTACATCGACCCCAATGCACAACTGGTTCTTATTTTATCAACCCTGAAAGGATGAAAGACAAAGCCAACCTTGGCAGAGTTTGAACTTGGAACATAAAAAAGGACGAAATGCTGCTAAGCATAGGCACAGGAGTGGCTGTGTGGTAAGTAGCTTGCTAACCAACCCCATGGTTCCGGGTTCAGTCCCACTGCGTGGCATCTTGGGCAAGTGTCTTCTGCTATAGCCCCGGGCCGACCAATGCCTTGTGAGTGGATTTGGTAGACGGAAACTGAAAGAAGCCTGTCGTATATATGTATATATATATATATGTGTGTGTATGTGTTTGTGTGTCTGTCCCCCTAGCATTGCTTGACAACCGATGCTGGTGTGTTTACGTCCCCGTCACTTAGCGGTTCGGCAAAAGGGACCGATAGAATAAGTACTGGGCTTACAAAGAATAAGTCCCGGGATTGATTTGCTCAACTAAAGGCGGTGCTCCAGCATGGCCACAGTCAAATGTCAAACAAGTAAAAGAGTAAAAGAGAGAGATATTATCTGGCATGCTAATGATTCTACCAACTTGCCTCATTCACTTCAGCTAATATTAATGTCAAGAAGTTAATTATAAAAGCAGAAATTCCCTTACTTATTATAAAGTGATAATGAGTTCTAATGGAGGCACAATGGCCTAGTGGTTAGAGCAGCGGACTCTCGGTTGGAGGATTGCTGTTTCGATTCCCAGACCGGGCGTTGTGTGTGTTTATTGAGCGAAAACACCTAAAGCAGCTCCATGAGGCTCCGGCAGGGGGTGGTGGTGACCCCTGTTGTACTGTTTCGCCCCAACTTTCTCTCACTCTCTCTTCCTGTTTCTTGAGTAATGCTGTGATGAACTGGCGTCCCGTCCAGCTGGGGGGAACACATATGCCACAGAAACCGGGAAAGCGGGCCCATGAAGCTGGCTAGGCTTGAAAAGGGCGCATAAAAAAAATGATTTCTAATGGATATTTTCAAAAAAGCAGCAAAAGCTAGAAAACCCCAAGAGACATGACCACTTTTATGGTCATGGAAAATAACAATTTATAAACATACAAAGTATAATTTGTATACATTAAAAACATTTTAAATGTTATATATTCAAAAATAAATAATAATAATAACAATAATGTTGTAGGGTACAGTCTTACTACAACAGATGTTGACTGTCTGAGACATATGTTCATGGAATGAGAGTTACTGGGAAGATGAGAGACACTATTTTTGTTTTATTATTCATCATTAATATCAACTTGTGGAGCAAAGAACTTATCTAAAATTACTTTAATAGTTAATGCTCGCAATCTCTTTGTGGAGATGAATGGATGGATGGATGGCGCACTCTGTCAGTTACAATGACGAGGGTCTCAGCTGATACAATCAACGGAACAGCTTGCTTATGAAATTAACGTGCAAGTGGCTGAGCAATCCACAGACAAGTGTACCCTTAATGTAGTTCTTGGTATGTCTCATAAGCATTGCTAGTGATGGAAATAGTGAGACGTACTGGGATATTTAATATGTAAAATATGATATAATATACAAGTGAGCGATGAGCAGTGAAAAAATTGGCATGCTTAAAATATTAACTAATCAATAAGGTTAATTACTCAGAAACATCACTGAAATGAAAAACGATGTTGTTTTCCATACTTACTGAACTAATGACAATATTATAAGTCATTGAAATAATGTTGTCTTTTCCTCACCACATAATTATTTCGAATTAGATTTTTGATAATCATAACATTAAGTTTAACACTAACATAACTATTGTTTCTCATTCAGATGAAATCTTAAGCAATTTCCCGCTGTAATATTTTTTATAGAATAATGTAGTTGAATAATTTTCTGTTACATTGCACCTTGCTTAAAATTAGGGGCAATAGCGATTCATTTTCATGGTAAACTTCATTTGAAGTCTTGGGTCTTTTCTAGCAGACACAAAACCTCAAATTTGTAAGATGGATATGATCAATTAGATTATTAACCAACGGAAGGATGAAAGGCAATGTTGAACTTAGCAGGATTTGATCTCATTATGCATAGATACTCAATTGAGTGCTTATAAGGCTTTAAAACAGTTATTGCAAAATGAAAATTGACTGATTAAACTTCTCTTGTATGATATAAAAACAACACATTTTCATGAAAACATTGGAAAGTATATGGTGGCAGCCTGAAACCTTAGCATTGATTTTAAACATAATCAGGCATGGCTCTGTGGTTAAGGAGCTTGCTTCCCAACAATGTGGTCTTGGGTTCAGCTCCATTGTACAGCACCTTAGGCAATTGTCTTCTACTATAGCCGCAGACCAACCAAAGCTTTCTGAGTGAATTTGGTAGACAGAAAGTGAAAGAAGCCCATCATACATGTATATATATGTGTGTGTGTGTGTTTATTTGTGTTTGTGTTTGTCCTCTACTGAGACCCCCTTCGGTCATGACTGACCATGGGATTGCACCTAGAAAGTTACCCTCCCAGGCACAAGTCTGAGCAAGGTTGTTTATAGAAGACCAGCAGTCGCCTATGAATACTGGCCTCCCCTCTCTATGCCACCAGTGTTATCCAAGGGAAAGGCAAAGGGGCTGATTCAGCTTGGTACCTGTGACATTGCAACTCATTTCTACAGCTGAGTGAACTGGAACAACGTGAAATAAAGTGTCTTGCTCAAGGACACAACATGCAGCCCGGTCTGGGATTCGAACTCACAACCTCACGATCGTAAGCTTGACGCTCTAACCACTGAGCCATGTGGCTTCACTACTACTCCTTGACAATTGGTGTTGGTTTGTCTACATTCTTGTAACTTGGTAGTTCAACAAAGGGGCCAATAGAATAAGTACCAAGCTTTATAAAATAAGCAGAGGGGTTGGTTTGTTTGACTAAACCAGTGGGGTCCATATGGCACCTGAGGCTCCATATAAGATTTTTTGCGGGCCCATTCAACAAAGTGGTAAATTGGGGGTTCACAATAGTATTTTAAAGACCCCTGATAAAAGTTCTACTTTTGATGTATGTATTGGTATGTATTGCAAGAATCAGGTTTCTTTCTTTGACATTTTACGTAGTTCAACCTACACAAGGAAATATGTGATAAGCAAAATAGGAGTTTTGAAAGGAGTTTCTATAAAACTAGTTTTTAAACATCGAATGGCTATGAAGGTGGGGTTCCAACAGGGGTCCATAGATAAAAATGGTTGAGAAATCCTGGACTAAACTCTTTAAGGCAGTGCTCTGGCATGTTCACATTCCAATGACTGAAAGAAATGGTAAAAGATAAAACATGAATATATGGCAATTTATTTAAACCATTTGGAAATTCATTTGCTTTATTTGCCAAAGATATATATAGCGCAGGAGTGGCTGTGTGGTAAGTAGCTTGCTTACCAACCACACGGTTCCGGGTTCAGTCCCACTGTGTGGCATCTTGGGCAAGTGTCTTCTGCTATAGCCCCGGGCTGATCAATGCCTTGTGAGTGGATTTGGTAGACGGAAACTGAAAGAAGCCTGTCATATATATGTATATATATATATATAAGTGTGTGTGTGTTTTTTTTTGTGTGTCTATGTTTGTCCCCTTAGTATTGCTTGACAACCGATGCTGGTGTGTTTATGTCCCCGTCACTTAGCGGTTCGGCAAAAGAGACCGATAGAATAAGTACTGGGCTTACAAAGAATAAGTCCCGGGGTCGATTTGCTCGACTAAAGGCAGTGCTCCAGCATGGCTGCAGTCAAATGACTGAAACAAGTAAAAGAGTAAAAGAGTATATACATATATGAAGTTGTTGCTTATATTTTGACTATAAAATGTTTAATTTGTAAAGCCAATTTATGCTAAAGGTATTCCCCTTAGGAATATAATATTTACACTATCATTTTAAAATTGAATTAATTTCCTACTGGCAAGCATGAGAGGTCAAAGATGTGACTGTGATTCAACAGAGACTTAGAGCAAAGACTGTTCATCTGCCTGTCTCTCATTACTGTCATTTTATGGTTTCACTAAATCTTTCATTTTTATCAATGCAATTTGTGTTAACCCATAATTCCTGATATATACACACATATACCATATATATTTACATGTACATACATGCATGTACATACATATATAATATTTCTTTCTCTGCCCTGACATCTCGGAACAGTTATAAACGAACATCAAAATCATGCAAACAGTGTACCTCATATATATATATATATATAAATATATATATATATATATATATATATATATATATATATATATATATATGGAGAGAGAGAGAGAGAGATAGATAGATAGATATAGAGAGTGAGCTATACATATGTATGTTTTTGTATATATGTATATGTATATATCTGAATCTTTGTGTATCTATCTATGTGTCTATTAAACCTACCCCCCCTCATTCACTGTTTCTCTCTC
>NC_043010.1:8020809-8038309 GCF_006345805.1 Octopus sinensis | reverse complement strand
CTTAAAAGATAAGCACTTGCTGTTAGTATGTTGGATTAAAAATGTAAAAGTCATTCCCTAACATTGCTGAAGTCCAATAATGGAGACAAATAAAAAAAAATGATAAAAATATATCAATTTTATCCTTGTGGTAAGTAGCTTGCTAACCAACCACATGGTTCTGGGTTCAGTCCCACTGCGTGGCATCTTGGGCAAGTATCTTCTGCTATAGCCCCGGGCCGACCAATGCCTTGTGAGTGGATTTGGTAGACGGAAATTGAAAGAAGCCTGTTGTATATATGTATATATATATATATATGTATGTGTGTGTGTTTGTGTGTCTGTGTTTGCTTGACAACCGATGCTGGTGTGTTTACATCCCTGTCACTTAGCGGTTCGGCAAAAAGACACCGATAGAATAAGTACTGGGCTTACAAAAAGAATAAGTCCGTCCTGGGGGTCGAGTTGCTCGACTAAAGGCGGTGCTCCAGCATGGTCGCATTCAAATGACTGAAACAAGTAAAAGAGTAAAAAGAGTAAAAGAGTAATTCTTTGGTTTTCATGCTGCTTTGTTTTATTCCCTTTTGCTGACTTGTTTTACTCTTTTCTTTGCAGTATTCTCAGCAAGAATCAAAGACATCTGATGGCTGGAAAGATAAAGCAACTACAGTTAATGCCCCTTACTGTTATAGTGAAATGTCTCCTATAATTGACTGTGTTCATGGCTCCACAAATAGGGATATGCAGCACCTAGAGGATTTGTTAGGTCAGTGACACATCCTGCATTTTGCTTTTTAATGGCAATCGCTAGCCTCATCAATAATTTATGTTTCACTTGTCTGTTTTTTAATTGATGTTTTTTGAAACTTGCGTTTAATATGCACATACACATGTACAAACACACACACACACATACACATGTACAAACACACACACACACACATACATATACATGTACAAACACACACACACACACGCACACATACACATGTACAAACATACACACACACAAACACACATACACATGTACAAACACACACACAGACACATGTACAAACACACACACACACACATACACATGTACAAACACACACACACACACACATACACACACACACACCCCCACACACACAGACACACACATGTACAAGCACACAAACACGTGCTCTCACATGTACGGCACACTTCCGCTTGTACTAATGCAAACATCTGCTTCTTTATTCATAGTCACAAACTCCACTATGGCTAAATTTCATTGGGGACGTTTCGCTGTGGCAGTGAATCAAAAACATTATCATCAAAGAAACAATATCAATCTTTAAAAAAAAAAATGAACCGCGTAAACTCTCTCTCGATAACTTTCCACACTGCCGATGGGGGAATTTGAAATCTATAATATTTTTATCTTTATGCTTACTTAAATTTATTCCGTCAGTCTCTCTTAATTGGTTGATATCATTCTCGTTATCGCTACCGTTTCTTGTCTTTTATTATCATTTCTTTTTAAATATCTCTTGAGCTTATATTAATACACATGATTTCAATAAATTTGATTATGTTTCTTTAATGAATTGCCCAAAGCTGGTGTATTAGGTTGTCAATAGAGTTATGGGTAGCTTCTGAAATTTTCTTTACCTCTTGCTTTCTCTATCTCTCTCACTTTTTCCCTTTGCCTGTCTCTTTCCTATATATATATATATATATATTATATATATATATATATAGGAAAGAGACAGGCAAAGAGAAAAAGTGAGAGAGATAGAGAAAGCATATATATATATATATATATATCTGCAAATATAATACGTGACAATTATATTATATTTACAGGTAAATTCCTCTATTTACATAATATCGAGGTCTCTTTCATTCTTTTGTTGTCTTACCATTTCTATCAATATATATATTTTTTTCTTACTATTATTAACATCCGCTTTCCATACTAGCATTGTTTGGACAATTTGACTGAGGTCTGGTGAACCAGATGGCTGCACCAGGCTCCAATCTGATCTGGCAGAGTTTCTAAAGCTGGATGCCCTTCCTAAGACCAACCACTCCGTGAGTGTAGTGGGTGCTTTTACATGTCACTGGCATGAGGACCAGTCAGGCGATATTGGCAACGGCCATGCTCAAATGGTGTTTTTTACATGCCATCCGCACAGGAACCAGTCCAGCAGCACTGGCAATGACCTCGCTCAATGTTTTTTCCCATGCCACCAGCACAAGTGCCAGTAATTTGATTTTGATTGTATATATACATTTAGTTTAAAGATCCAATAGAGGTAAAATCAACAAAAGAAGTACTCCACCCAGTAAGAGATAAATATCAATTTAGTTACACAATTGAAAGAACTAATAATAGTTTCATGCTATTATGATACTTGAACAGGCATACTTATAAAATACACCATGTATCTTAAAGTAATCTCTCAGGCTCTGTTTAATTGTTATATCTATTTTAAAAACAAGGACACTGGACAGTAAGAAAATAAGAAAAAACATGGTATATATATATATATTATATATATATATATATATATATATAGTATATAATATATTACTCTCACAACTAGAGAAGAAATTTCAAGCATGGAAGCATGGACTGGAATCAATGAGCCTTAAAGTTAATTTAGCTGAGCCTTGATAAGTAAGAAAACAGACAAATCACACATTGCTTCAAGAAGATGGCCCAAATTGATATATATATATAATTTTTTCGAAATATGCTTGAAAAATATAAAAACACATGGAGAATGCACAAAAATGTTATGTTTGACAATATACATGTGTGTATACACACACACACTCATACATATATATATATTCATGAAATAAAATACTTACATAGTTGCCCGGTTTCACTTGTGCTAACCATGACTAAGAAGTTACTGATAATGTTACAATTTCATGCTATCACAAGACGTTTCCATCCCATGCTAGTAGAAGGAAGAATATATGTATATGGTTGGCATTAGGAAGTGCATCAAGCTGTAGAAACCATGCCAAGTCAGGATGGAGCCTGGTGCAGCCCTCCAGCTTACCAGTTCCAGTCAAACCATCTAACCCATGCCAACATGGAAAGTGGGCATTAAATGATGATGATGATGTGTGTGTGTGTGTATATATATATATACACACACATTTATGACTACTTCTTTCAGTCTTTGTCTGCCAGATCCTGTCTCTCAATACATATAGAGATTGAAATGTATAAAAATACAGCAATGAACATGTGATAGTGTGTTCCAAAATATGGAGCTATTCAATGGGCACTGACGTAGTTATGTGATTGGGAAGTCCACTCTGCAACCATTTGGTTTCGTGTTCAATACTACTGCGTAACACCCTGGGCAAGTGTCCTCTATCATGACTCCAGCTTGATCAATACCTTGCGAATGGAATTTGATAGATGAAAAATATGTGTGTGTGTGTGTGTGTGTGTGTGTGTGTGTGTGTGTGTGTGTGTGTGTGTGTGTCTGTCCCTCCATCCCTCCAATTCATAAAAGTATATTATCATAGGGTATAAATATTGACAAGAAAACAGAAAAAATCTGGTGCTTTAGGAACAAATCACTTGTGATATACTAAATTGCAGATATTGCCTTGTAACTCTCACCACAGTCAGAAGTGCATTGAACCAGTTATTGGCTCATTGTAAACCTGTAGCCAATGACCCTCTTATGCACAGGCTGCAATATTAAAAACAAATAAACTATAAACTAATATTCCATACCAACTGTGGACAATCATTTCAACTAACCAGTAGCAACTGTTCTAAAGTGTGTAATTTGTTCATACTACAAACACAAATATTCTGTGTTAAGTATAAGGATGATTGGTTGACATAAAGAAACATGATATACAAACAACTAAATTGAATGTTTGAAGAAGCTATTAGCTTTATAACCATTATTGTCAATATGTGAGTTTTGCTTTCTTTTATCGTGGGTAATGCAACAAGTGGGCTTAAATCAATTTCATGAAGACTCTAAGAAGTTTGATATATATATATTTTTTCTTAAAATGCAGCAGTCCTTGATACAGAAAATCTAGCTGTAAATTTGCAAATATTATGTTAAAAATGCTGAACCATTAACCATTCCCCCATATTTTTGTGATTGAGGAAGAATGATTTTTGGAAGAAAAAAATTTTCATTCTTTCCAATTTGCTCAAACTATTCTTTCTTGAACTCTTTGCTGGAATACCCTCGTTGATTAATGATTTTTTTCTACCCCTCCTTCAAAACCACGACTCCACGCATCACCTCCACCTGAAGCTAACAACACTGTGTAGAGTAAGTCGAACTGCTGGAGCCTCATGTAGCAATGAGTAAAGATTAAAGATTGCATAGTGCTAAGTAGATGCTTGTTGTAACAAGTAACACTTACAAAAAAGAAATCAAGTATCAAGTCATTATATCAGTGAATTAAACAGGAATGATTTGTCAATGAAGTGGTTGGTATTTTTTGAATAATGTCAGATGCATGAGTAATTAAAAAATATACAAATAGTTTTAAATATGCTAAAACTTGACTGAAAATCTGTAGAAGCTGATGAAGCCAAGTGCAAAAGATAGGTCGAAATCAATAAAATACTCACTGAAGATAAGTAATATATTGATGTAATTTATTGGTAGAGGTAAACCTGTGATTTTATAAATGAATGAGTAAGCAAGGTTATAATGTGAAAAGATTAATTAAACAATTTAATTATAACCTAGATTATCACAATGATATTTCAAGTAAGTGTAGAGCTATTTCAAACTAGCAATTAAACTGGAGTTTAAAAGTTCAAGATTGATACCAAACATTGCCAAAATTAGGAGCACATTTAAAGGAAATTACTGACAGAATTTGCATGCTCAGGTCACAATAAATGGTGACCTTTGAGGTTAGGTTGTGTCTTTTGTTAAAGAATTCTCTTGTGTTATTTCTTCCTTTTCTTTTCTCTCTTTCTTTTTCTTATTGACATATGATCATCACTTCTTCGTTAGAAACTTATCTACCTTCATGAGTTCTCGTTTAACAAACATTCTTCATTTTCCATGGGAGTGTTTGAAGCAATTGGACATGTGAAATTTGACTCTTGTAATATGGTCTGACTGAGTATTAATCAGCTAACCTCTTCATATTCTTTTCTATATCAATATTCCATCTTTTGCTATTGAACTAGGATTCTTATGATTTATTTATTAGTATTTAATTTGTTTATTAGTATATATCATTCAACTATGGTAGTAGTTGAATAATATTCATAAGGCCACAATTTACTCATATGCTACATCTTTCAGAATTTGTCACTAATACAGTTCTTACCCAAATTAAAAACTGTTAGCAGTTTTTGAGAAGGACTGGTCCCTAGCTACATTTTGGCATAAAAAATGAGATTTGACCCAGTAGAAAAGATTGTACATCAAAATTTGTAGCAACGTTATAGGAGAATAAGTAATGCCACCAATCAAGTTTAGATGTAAATAACTCTTCTATTTAAAAAAAAATATATATTTATCTTAGCTTCAATGATAGAAGAAAGCATGAAGAATTTCATAGTTTTGTGCCCATGCAACAAAAATTTGTATCAGAAAAGTTGTGAGGTAAAATGTCATGAAAAATATGAGTAAGGCAAAAAATTTTGGATTTAAGTATAGTCAACTATTTTTATTTCGTTTTTGGATTTGGTTTGCAAGATTCTTTATGTGAGTTCATCTGTTGAAGCACATGTCTGGAGAGAGTCATTTTCTTTTTGTGCCCTATAATTTAACACACCCACCAGTAAAATTTCCACTTATTTCTTATTTTTATTTTCCTAAAATTTTCAATAGTCTTGACAATTGAAAAGGTTGCAAGATGCAATGAAAATTTTAGGAAAATAAGAATAAGAAATAAGTGGAAATTTTACCTGTGAGTGTGTTGAATTATAAGGCACAAAGAGAAAATGACTCTCCCCAGACACAACAGAATAACTTTTTTTTATTTTAAAAACAAACTATATTTTGATTAAGCTTGAATGATAGATCTTAATTTGAGGAATTTCATGGTATCAATCTCATGCAATGAAGTTTTAAAAGATAAAAGTCATGAGTGTTTGTTTCTCAAATTTGAGGGTGATAATATAGTTCTATACTTTTTTTTATCAATTTAGTTCTATAAAGGGACTTTTAATATATGTCACTGGCTTCATTGAGGTAAGGAAAAAATTATCAAAGACACTGCTAATTGACACATTTGACACATTATTAATTAGCATGATGGAAAATACATGGATTACATGGAAAAATGCAAGCAAGACAAATAATATTCTTCAGATTATAAACCTGGAAAATTACAGGACAAGTTATTACACTTGGAAAAGTTCAGAACAACTTATTACATCTGGTAAAGTACAGAACAAGAAAATTTCAGACCTTGTGCCTTTAATAGAAAGAATTATTATTATTATTATTATTATTATTATTATTATTATTCACGTAAAAAGCACCATCCGTCCGTGGCTGTTTGCCAGCCCCATCTGGCACCTGTGCGGGTGGCACGTAAAAAGCACCCACTACACTCACAGAGTGGTTGGCGTTAGGAAGGGCATCCAGCCGTAGAAACACTGCCAGATCAGACTGGGCCTGATGCAGCCTTCTGGCTTCCCAGACCCCAGTTGAACCATCCAACCCATGCTAGCATGGAAAGCGGACGCTAAATGATGATGATGATGATGATGATGATGATGATGATTATTGAGTGAGAGAGCAGCACATGCTATCAAAGTGACACAGGGGTAAAGTCTACAAAACCCAGTATACCCATCATGACTACCTGTCTGATAAGGTATATGAGGTATATCAGGCACATGCATTACCATCATATATGTGTGACATGGAGATATCACATATGAAGATAAACAGTGCATGACCTTGCAGGTGGGGCCCAGTTAGAATTTTCTTCAGGTCAAGTAGTCCATCCCACTCAAAAGGTTTCTTTAAGGATGATGAACAAAACACCCATTTTCCTAGAGGTAAATTATTCAAACCCCAAAGAATCCCTCTCAGCATATAGCTATGATGCTTTCCCACTACTTCTGGTCATGATCAGAGATGTACATATCATCAGCCACTAAGGGACATGCACAACTGCTTAAGGTATTGGGCAGAATATTTGCTGTAGCCCATCTTTTATACTAAGAGAGTGATGCTCCCCTACTACTTCTGCTCATGTTATTATCATTATTTCCTCTTCTTTCAAATTTGCTTCCATTTCTTGCCGAGTGTCTTCCCAACTCCTAGGGCAAAGAAACTCATAGTATACATTGGTAGGCCATTAAACTAAACTCACTAGTTCGTTCTTTTTTTTTTTTGATAGAAATAAAGTTAAATTAAAATACATGGGTAGTAATAGTTCTCACATCGACAATGCTCTTCTCAATACGTGTGATTTACCAGTTAAGACAATCTTTTGCACTTCTTGCAGGGATGGTAAGCCAGGGATCATTCTCATATAATTTTCGGTTCCCTTCTTGATCATTCCTAGTGCTCCTACGATCACTGGTATTGTAACCGCCTTGAGATGCCACATTTTCTCAATTTCAATGAGCAGGTCTTTATATTTTCTGAGCTTGTCAAACTCTTATATTATTATTATATTATTATTATTATTATTATTATTATTATTATTATTATTATTATCATTATTATTATCATTATCAGGATCAATAAATTAAGTACCAGTGAAACACTGGGGTCGATGTAATTGACAAGTTCCCTCCTACCAAATTTCAGACCTTGTGCTGTAGTAGAAAGGATTATTAGAAAGGCGGCGAATTGGCAGAACCGGTAGCACGCTGGGCAAAATGCGTAGCCGTATTTCGTCTGCCCTTACGTTCTGAGTTCAAATTCTGCCTAGGTCGACTTTGCCTTTCATCCTTTCGGGGTCGATAAATTAAGTACCAGTTATGCACTGGGGTCGATGTAATCGACTTAATTCGTTTGTCTGTCCTTGTTTGTCCCTTCTATGTTTAGCCCCCTGTGGGTAATAGAGAAACAGAAAGGATTATTCTTATTATATAACTGTTCAATATTTGGCAGGTTGAGGCAAATTTCTACTGCATCACCTATAACACCTCCATATTGCTGGGGGGGAGGGTGCAGCATTGTATTTTCTGTCCTGCTGCTGGGAGTGTGCAAACTCTTCCTGGTACTCTATTGTATTAGCTTTCTTTTTTTGCCTGAGATGTGGTGCTGTCTTTTGTTGTGTTACTACCTGTATTGTGTAGTGAGTGTTTAGCTTGCTTGTGGGAGTTTATTTCATTGAATAAATGCTGTATAGAGTGTATTTTGTATTTGTGGGTTGTTTTGTTTAGGTTGTATTACTGGATTGCTAGTGTCTTACATAGGATGTGGACTGTTCCTAGCAGTGCTATTTTCTGGACAGTGCATAATGTTGAAGATCCACATGTTTGCTCATGAGTTTTTCTCATGCCCAATACTCCAATTATTATTGGTATTGTTTTTACCTTCATGCTTCAGATTTTTGACTATTTCAATTTTAAGGTCTTTGTACTTCGACAATTTCTCCACTTCTTTTTTGACAATATTTTGATCAGAAAGGACTGCAATGTCTATCAGAAAGCAGGTCTTTTTTCCCCCCCAATCCTTCACTGTTATGTCTCAGCAATTAGATTTTATTTCTCTATTGGTTTGAACTGGCATATCCCAGATGATTGTGGGCTGGCTCTTGTCTTATACCTTGATTGGCTCATGCTTATACCACCTGCTGTCAGTTTTGATGTTGTAATGTTGGCATATTGTCTAGTGGCTATAACTGCTTACTTTGTCATGTCTGTATTTTATTATTTACTAGCAGTATCGCCCGGCGTTGCTCGGGTTTGTAAGGGAAATAACTATATAAGCATTTTTAAAGAGTTATAGCCAAAAAATAGCAAAAAATGCATTAAAAATGGAAAAAATATGATGGTAAATTTTTTTTTAAATCGTTGACTCATCGTAGACATTTTTAGAGAGGTTACTTCCCTTATATAATAGCGAAAAAAGTGCATTAAAATGGAAAAAAATGATGGTAAATTTTTTTTTAAATCGTAGACTCATCGTAGACGTGCGCTAATACCCAGAAGGGCTTGATATGAAGCACGACTATAAGATACCCAGTTTTGGTTAAACTGCACCACAAAATGTGGGAGTAGTTAGGAATCTAAATCGTAGGAGACAGACACACAACTTGGCTTTTATATATAAAGATTATTATTATTATTATGACTACTATTATTATTATTATCACTACTATTATTATTATCATCATCTTTATTACTCACTAGTAACTTTTCTGAAAATATAGTGGAATTTTGAGTTAATGATATTTTAATAATACTTTTACTGTTTATATCATAATCTTGTAACATATTTTGGTAGCAAAACCTTTAACCATATTACGTAGCTTTAGCATTTTAGCTTATTCTCCTCTTCCTCCTCCATCTCCTCTCACTGTTGCTGCTGCTGCTGCTGCTACTATAGCTACACTTCCTTCTACACCATCATCATCACCATTGTCACAATCTGAACCATTGCCACCACCCCACCACCACCACCACCACCACTTTTGTTGTTTTCATTGTTCCCGCCACAATCATCATCATCATCATTTTGCTTGTATATATATAATATATATATATATATATATATAAAGGTATATATATGTATTATAATATATATATGTATTATATATATATATATATATATATGTTAAACGATGATGATGATGATGATGATGATATATATTATATATATACATATATACCTTTATATATATGTATGTATATATAATATTATATATGTATATATATATATATATACATATATATATTATATATACTATATATATTATACATATATATATATATATTACTATTATATATTACATATATATATAAAGGTATATATGTAATATATAAATACATATATATATATATATATATATATGTATATATATATATAC
This sequence comes from Octopus sinensis, assembly GCF_006345805.1. NCBI lineage: Eukaryota > Metazoa > Mollusca > Cephalopoda > Octopoda > Octopodidae > Octopus > Octopus sinensis. Next base: position 8,028,337 of record NC_043010.1, on the reverse strand, counting down.
ACTCACACATATAAAAGTAAAAGTAAAAGAGTCAAAAGGAAGAGTAAGTTCAGTTAGGCAGCTTTTTAATCGCTACAAATGTTTTGATACATACAGATCCTCGTATATACCGGATTTACAGTTAAGCTTAAATTAAATTATGCAACGATTTACCTGTCTAAGAAGAACTCTATGTATCTCCTCAGGTGACACTCAGTTGCTGTCTCCATAAGTAAATCTTGATTTCCATGTGACAACATCCGTGGCTTCTTTTATTTTCACACACAAGGAATACCTAAGACTAGAATTAGTAGCATACCATAATAATACTACCAGGTATTTGGGAATTCTAAGGGTGAACGAGCCCTATTTGTACTCATATACATTCTTAACAGAACACACCTCAACTATATATATATTTTATTTCTATGTTTTGGTTTATGTTTTTCACTGCTTGATTTGCCTAATAGTGGTTTTATCTCCAATTTAATTTATATATATATATATATATATATATATATATATATGTATAAAGGTAAGATCCAAGGATCAATCTGTAGCTTAGATTTTATCTACACCATTCCATTAATTGTATATAGATATATATATATATATATATAGATGTGTGTGTGCATTTGTGTGTATACATGCATATATACACACACACACATATATATATTCTTTTATTTGTTTTAGTCATTTGACTGTGACTTTAGTTGAACAAATCGACCCCCAGGATTTGATCTTTGTAAGCCTAGTACTTATTGCATCACTCTCTTTTGCCGAACCACTAAGTTACAGGGATGCAAATACACCAACATCAGTTGTCATGTGATGGTGGTGGGGACAAACACAGATGCACAAACTACACATACATGTATATATATATATAATATATATATATATATATATATATATATATTATATATATATATATATATATATGTGTGTGGTGTGTGTGTGTGTGTGTGTGTGGAGGTGCAATGGCCTAGTGGTTAGGGCAGGGACTTGCGGTCCAGGAACGCGGTTTCGATTCCCAGACCGGGCGTTGTGAGTGTTTATTGAGCGAAAACACCTAAAAGCTCCACGAGGCTGGCAGGGGGTGGTGATCCCTGCTGTACTCTTTCACCACTCTTTCTCCCACTCTTTTCTTCTGTTGGCCTGCTCGCTTAGCAGCGGGGTGGCGTCATTCGAGGGCTAAAAACAATGTGAATGCATTGTGACCAGCGATGTGTAACAACATCTGATGGTCTGGTCGGTCACGTGATCACGTGATATATATATATATATACACATATATATATAGGATGGCCCAAAAGTAGGTTCACATTTATCATGTAGGCACTTTAAATTTCGTTTTTAAAACATTTTATTACATTTAAATTTCTATCTTACAATTAATTAAATTAGCATAGAATAATGGATTCATATTTTTATACAATTAAGATCTAAACTGTTGATACATGCATGGGAAAGAGATAATTGAATAACTGTAAACCTACTTTTGGGCTACCCTGTATACACACACACATACACACACACACATACACACACACACATCAGTGTCAAATACAAGTTGAATTTTGCCTTCATAAACAGTTTCTGCTACTGTATACAGCATTGCACTTGATGTTTCAAAGGCTACCATATTCTTCTAACTTCCTTTACTGTAACAATTTATGATAAACTGAATGCTCAAAGAACAATATTATCAGCAAGAAATTTCCATTTCAGTTTTTAGTTGTTCTTATTTCAAAGATGGATATAAATGTCAGCGATATTGTCAAAGTTTGGTCGGAAACGAGAAAAGACTTGCTAAATATTCCTCATTAGTTTTAGAAAAGTTCAATATCTGAAAATGATCTTCAATCAAGCATTTATTAGAATTTGACAAGGAATTTAGCATTAAACAGCCAAAATAGAAAAATATAGACATAGGAGTGGCGTGTGGTGTGTAAGTAGCTTGCTCACAACCATATGTTCCCGGGTCAGTCCCACTGCGTGGAGAACTGTGGCAAGTGTCTTCTGCTATAGCTCAGGCCGACCAAAGCCTTGTGAGGGATTTGGTAGACGGAAACTGAAAGAAGCCCGTCGTATATATGCACATATATATATATAATATATTTATATATGTATGTAAGTGTGTGTGTATACGTTTGTGTGTCTGTGTTTGTCCCCCTAACAGTTTGACTCTATTTTGTGGGGTGTCTGCCTTATAGGGATGTGTTTGTGTACATGAGTGCATTGTTATGTGCCTTGGTCAAACTCTTTTTGCCTGGCCTGAAGGCATTGGTGGAAGGTCATTGATAAAGGATCAAGGCAAGGGATCTGTGATTGCAATCAATAGTAGGGTGTGCAGGTGCAGCTGACTGGCTGTGCTAATCCACCACCAACAATAGAGACCAGTTGCCATATTCCCTTCCATATCAGCTAACTCTGATGAGCGTAAAGTTATATAACCAAATTGTTACCTAACACTCCATTGTATTCTTTACACAAAACTGATTGGTAAGATCAGCTTTGGTGGATATTTGATACTATACATTTCAGATACTATACATGTTGGTGCAGTTGTGGACTCACTGTATAAGGGTATATGGTGCTGTCAGTGTCTGAGCAGGAGGACGAAGGTTCAGGTCTTCAGGTTTCTGGACCACCCTGTCTAGCTGCTCAACAGTAGTAGGACTTGGACACTATCTGAAGCTCTTAAGGGCTGCCTGGTTTCCTTTGGTACCAGGACACTTCACAGAATTATGGGCTACCCTTGGCCAGATTCTACACCCAACAAACAACTCTACTGAAAAACTGGAACGCATCTTGCTATTAGTATGGTTTGGGAATGTAAGCTTAGACTCTTTCATCCTGTTGCTCAATTTTCTGAGCTGCATCCCAAACACCTCTTCTCAGAGGATTGGGGATCTGGCTGGCGGTAATGACTTGTGTTGGCCAGCTACATGCCTCGTGGTCATAGTAGAATGAGGAAGTATTTTATGGAAATGGTAATTGACTGGGACACTGTTTGGAGAATAGCCCAAGATGACCATAGCAGATACTGACAAATGGTGGATGCAGCGAGACATTGCAACAACACATATGTTTGCCTCTGTGTGGTGTGTGTGTGTATGTGTTTGGTGTTTGTGTATACTCTCTCTCTTTTACTCTTTTACTCTTTTACTTGTCTCAGTCATTTGACTGCGGCCATGCTGGAGCACCGCCTTTAGTCGAGCAACTTGACCCCGGGACTTATTCTTTGGAAGCCCAGTACTTAGAATCGCTAAGTTACGGGGACGTAAACACACCAGCATCGGTTGTCAAGCAATGCTAGGGGGACAGACACACAGACACAAACACACATATATATATACATATATACGACAGGCTTCTTTCAGTTTCCGTCTACCAAATCCACTCACAAGGCATTGGTCGGCCCGGGGCTATAGCAGAAGACACTTGCCCAAGATGCCACACAGTGGGACTGAACCCGGAACCATGTGGCTACTAAACAAGCTACTTACCACACAGCCACTCCTGCGCGTATGTATGTGTTTTGGTCTGTATCTATTTTATGTTCACAAGCACAAGCTCAAAACAGATGTTGTGTCAACAAGCATAACTTAGCAATTTGATAAAAAGCAAATCAATAGATAAGCACTGAAACTAAAACCCTGAGACTAAAAACCCCTTAAAGAGGGTAACCCAGCATGACCACAGTCTGGCGACTATGACAAGTAAATGAATACAAGTATAAAGTTACTAGTGTAATTTTCTGTTGCTTTGTCCAGATTGCCTCTCCCCTGAGCATTGGTCAATATGAAGACAGTAAAATAGTTAAAACCATGTATTAAAGCAGTCTCTGTGAAAGTTATATTTCCCACTGTATTGTTTGCCTTTATAGCATTAGCTGACATTTAACGAAATTTGCAAACATGAATGGAATGTGTTTAGATTGTCTTGAAGCTTGTCTTTAATGTAAACATTTAGTATGCTGCTACTACAAGCATAACATTCAGTCTTAGACTTCTAAATAAAATGTTTAATGATGCAATGTTAGACTAGCAGGAATAATTCTGAAAATGTTGTTATAACTTCAATATTTACTAAGACTTTATGCTTCAGTGTTTGAAAATATAGCGTTTTCTTTCTTTTGTTTCGTTTTTGTTGTTGTTGTTGTATTTTCTTTTCTTTTAATTTTCTCTTTTTTTTTTTTTTTTTCTCCATTGACATATCTGTAGTATTCTTCATGTACTGCAAAACAATATTCTTTTTCAGCAGCCAAGTTTAATTTCTGGGCTGAATGATATTAACAGCTTATAGAATCAATATTTGTTGATAATGTTCTCTTTTACTATGATATTAGTGAGGATAAACAAAAACAAATGAACAAAAGAAAAGCAGAAACAAAAACGAAAACCAAAAAAAAAGAAAAAAAATGAAAATGGAAATGGAAACAAAACAAACAAACAAACAAAAAAACAACCTCACAAAATAAAGAAACAAAATTTGAAGCTATTGCACAAATATAAATAATAACAGAACATTGAATTTTGGTCTGACTCAATCAAGCAATAAATAAAACAATAGCATTGAATGTTCCCAAAGAGATTGTACAAACTGTTTCATAAATAACTGTTTTAGATATGGTTGATAAGAATATATGAAGGTTCATGTGATTTCCACCAAAAGAAATATCTCTGAAATTAGAATGTCCTCCACCACCACACAACCACCACCACTACCACACAACCACCACCACCACCACCACACAACCACCACCACCACACAACCACAACCACCATCGTCGCCTCCATTGTACCACCACCCCTCTATCATCGCCGCTGCCGTCATCACGCCCAACCATTTCATCAATGAAAGAAAAACAACAACAGCAAAAGAAAAAAAGAAAAAGAAAAAGAATTTTCTTAAGGATGTTTTCCCAGATAAACAATTTTATTTCATTTATTCCTCTCTTTTATCTCGGTGAGGAGAGGTATGAAGGTATTAGATGGAATTTGTGAATTTTATTTGATAAGTTTTCACCATTTTCTACAATTTTATATTTATTTTATATACTGGTTTTGACTGGCTGGTATATGAATATATATATATATATATTTATAATATGTGTGTGTATATATATACATATATATATTATATGTATATATATATATATATATTATATATATATATATATATATATATATATATATATATATATATATATATGTAGGTATATATGTTATAATGTCTATATATAATTATGTATTATATACATACATACATAGATATATACATACATATATACATACATATATATATATATATGTATGTATACATATATATATTATATATATTATCCATTATAACACACCCACACACACACATATATATACACATATATACATACATATAAATATATATATTATATATATTATCCATATATATACATACACACACATACATATATATATATATACACATATATATAATATATATATGATATGGTACATGTATACATGTATATTTGTATGTATGTACACATACACACATATATATTATACATGCGTATATATGATATAGTGTATATAGGTATGTATACACACACACACACATATATATTATATATGTTTATATCTGATATAGTGTGTGTATATATATACTATATTATATATATATATATATATATATATATATCATCATCATCATCATCATGGCTCAGCTCCACGAAAGATGATCAAGAAGGCTGTCCATGTCACGTCCATGTCACTGACAAGTCCGATATGGGAAAGGCAGGTTCGTGAGCAGTGTCCACAGACGGAAGTAACATCCGGTGTGGTGTCAGAGGCGGCTCACACGTTCCTCTTGTGCCTCTTGTCCTTAAGAACATCTCTTCTTTGTTCCCCAAACTTGCTGACTGCGTTGAAGATCATGTGGAACCAGACATCACAGTCCGCAGCCAGGTCTGACCAGCGTTGGTGGTCAATATGACATGCTGTTGGAGACTTCTTGAGGCAGTCTTTGTAGTGCTTCCTCGGAGCTCCTCTCACTTGGTGCCAAACAGGGTAATCTTAGGAAGGTGATGGTTCTCCATTCTGGAGACATGCCCTTCCCATTGGAGGCGGGATTTCAGTAGCATGGCTTCAATGCTGGGGATCTTGGCCCGCTCCAAAACTTCAATGTTTGTGACGAAACATATATATATATCCGATCGTGGCCGTTGCCAGCCTCGCCTGATCCCAGTGCTGGTGGTACGTAAAAAGCACCACCCGACCGTGTCCATTGCCAGCGTCGCCCCGACTGGCCTCCGTGCTGGTGGCATGTAAAAAGTACCATCCGTCCGTGGCCGTTTGCCAGCCCCATCTGGCACCTGTGCAGGTGGCACGTAAAAAGCACCCACTACACTCACGGAGTGGTTGGCGTTAGGAAGGGCATCCAGCCATAGAAACACTGCCAGATCAGACTGGGCCTGGTGCAGCCTTCTGGCTTCCCAGACCCCAGTTGAACCGTCCAACCCATGCTAGCATGGAAAGCAGACGCTAAATGATGATGATGATGATGATATACAAACACATATTCTTTTATTCTTTTACTCATTTCAGCCATGTGGCTGTTGTCATACTGGAGCACCACTGGGGTCTTTCTGATTTCCTCAGTCTCAGATGTTTCACATCACCACTCCTGTATGTGCCTTTGTCCCAGCTGTTGGCCCATTCGGTGTATAAAGATGCTTGATTCCATTGCCCTCATCTGCGCCTCATGTCGGGCTGTTTGTTCATCCGGTATTGTGGAGAGGAAGATGTCTAGTTCCTCTTTTGAAGACATCTACTTCCACCTTATGCAGATTTCTTAATTTTTGTGGCAGGTCATTGAAGTGCTGTGGGCCTTTGAATCCTTGACTATTGTAGTACCTGATCCTGAATTTAGATGGAGTGGATACTTTTTACTCTTTTACTTGTTTCAGTCATTTGACTGTGGCCATGCTGGAGCACCGCCTTTAATCGAGCAACTCGACCACGGGACTTATTCTTTGTAAGCCCAGTACTTATTCTATCGGTCTCTTTTGCGGAACTGCTAAGTGACGGGGACATAAACACACCAGCATCGGTTGTCAAGCGATGTTGGATGGGACAAACACAAGCACACAAACACACACGCACACACATACATATATATATACATATATACGACAGGCTTCTTTCAGTTTCCGTCTACCAAATCCACTCACAAGGCTTTGGTTGGCCCGAGGCTATAGTAGAAGACACTTGCCCAAGGTGCCATGCAGTGGGACTGAACCCGGAACCATGTGGTTGGTAAGCAAGCTACTTATCTAACAGCCACTCCTGCACTATGATAGTGCAGTGCTTGAAATTTTCCAGCATTAAACTGCATGCTGTTTATTTTGGCCCATTTGTATATCGAATTCAGGTCCTGCTGTAAGCTAGTGAGATCTTGTTTTTTTTTTTATTGCCTGTGATAATTTTATATCATCGCCATAGCTTGTGACAGTGGCTATCCGAGTGACCACGGGCATGTCTAAGAAGGCTATTATGAA
>NC_043010.1:8013309-8015809 GCF_006345805.1 Octopus sinensis | reverse complement strand
TCATTTGACTGCGGCCATGCTGGAGCACCGCCTTTTAGTTGAGCAAATCGACCCCGGGACTTATTCTTTGTAAGCCCAGTACTTATTCTATCGGTCTCTTTTGCCGAACCGCTAAGTAACGGGGACGTAAACACACCAGCATCGGTTGTCAAGCAATGCTAGGGGGACAAACACAGACACAGAAACACATACACACACACACACATATATATATATACGACAGACTTCTTTCAGTTTCTGTCTACCAAATCCACTCACAAGGCATTGGTCGGCCCGGGGCTATAGCAGAAGACACTTGCCCAAGATGCCACGCAGTGGGATTGAACCCAGAACCATGTGGTTGGTAAGCAAGCTACTTACCACACAGCCACTCCTGCACCTATCGCTAGATTGTTGGTTCAATGCCTGGACTGAGTGGCATGTGTTCTTGAGCAATACACTTCATTTCCCTTTGTTTCAGTTCACTCAACTGTAAATGGGTAACTCTAGAACAAGATAGCCTTCCGATGAGGAGTAATGCTGGCCTGCTTGCATAGCCAGTAGGGTGGTATCATTCAAAAGCTAAAATGATGTGAAGTGCATTGTGACCAGCGATGTACAACTACATCCAACAGTCTGGTTGACACCATGATGATGTGATATTGATATCACTAACATTGGTTTCAAATTTTGGTACAAGGCCAGCAATTTCAATGAGAGGGGCTAAGTTGATTAAATTGACCCCAGGGCTCATCTGGTACTTATTTTATTGACCCCCAAAATGATGAAAGGCAAAGGGGGCCCTGGTGGAATTTGAACCCTGTGCATAAAGATGAACGAAATACAGCTAGGCATTTTGTCTGGCATGCTAATGATTCTGCCTGCTGGCTGCCTTACTAATATTAATAATATTGGCACAAAATGCCAGTATTATTAATAGTGAAGAGTAAAGTCAATTAAATCAAGTTTACTGTTTGACTTGTATTTTATTTGAACAGGTGTCTATAGGCGCAGGAGTGGCTGTGTGGTAAGTAGCTTGCTAACCAACCACATGGTTCCGGGTTCAGTCCCACTGTGTGGCATCTTGGGCAAGTGTCTTCTGCTATAGCCCCGGGCCGACCAATGCCTTGTGAGTGGATTTGGTAGACGGAAACTGAAAGAAGCCTGTCGTATATATGTATTTATATATATATATATATATATATATATATATATACATGTGTGTGTATATGTTTGTGTGTCTGTGTTTGTCCCGCTAGCATTGCTTGACAACCGATGCTGGTGTGTTTACGTCCCCGTCACTTAGTGGTTCGGCAAAAGAGACCGATAGAATAAGTACTGGGCTTACAAAGAATAAGTTCCGGGGCTGATTTGCTCGACTAATGGGGTGCTCCAGCATGGCCACAGTCAAAGATTGAAACAAGTAAAAGAGTAAAAGAGAGTAAAGAGAGTCTTCAGAGAATGGATTGTATAACTAACCATGGTAAGATTTTAAGCTCAGAATATAAAGGGCTGTAATCCAATACTATAATGCACTTTCTCCTCCATTCTAACGTACACATATTAAGCTCATTTTATTGTGCAGTCTGTTATGAATCATAAACTAGATGTTGTTGACCAATCAATAGTTTAGAGCAAAATAAATGCATAAAAGGGTCAATGTAAATTATGGCAATTTTATTAACAATAAAGAAAGGGAAAATAAGAGATGGTAGCCAAGTTTTTATACACAGATGTGTGAGAAAAAGCTCATGCACAGTCTCTGTTATCTTTTGTCTTTTGCTTGTTTCAGTCATTAAACTGTGGCCATGCTGGGGCACCAACTTGAAGAATTTTAGTACTTATTTTGTTTTTAGCTTGGTACTTATTCTATTGGGCTCTTTTGCTGAACTGTTAAGTTATGGGGATGTAACCACTGCCATATTGGTTGTCAAGCAGTGGGTGGGGCACACACACACGCACACACACACGCGCATAACATGTGTCTTTCAGTTTCCACTAACCAAATCTATGCACAAGTCTTTGGTTGGCCTGAAGCTACAGTAGAAGAAACTTGCCAAAGTTGACATGCAGTAGGACTGAACCTGGAATCATGTGGTTGGGAAACAAACTTCTTACCACCCACCTATGCCTCTGTCTATATACATTTTTTTTAACAACAAAAGTCCTTGATATAAATGCAGTGATATAAATTGTCCAAATATATAGGTTTTTTTGAAAATACTAACACTTTACAGAAAACTAACCGTGTTCCAGATGCAACAACTTTCAGTATCATTCATGTCAATAAAATCCATTTCGATGAACAAGTGTGTAGATTGGAAAAAAAAAACTTTCCATTTGGCTTAGCTTGTATAGTAAAAGTGTAGGGGAAACAGGTCATGTCTTTCAGTATATTGATTCATAAGTTTCATTTTCATTGGTTGCATTAAGGTGTACTAATATGACTAACTGAAATTACTGCTTATCATCACTGAACTCTGATTTTGATTGCAAGATAGCAATATATATTGTATAGTAT
>NC_043010.1:7980809-8003309 GCF_006345805.1 Octopus sinensis | reverse complement strand
TATATAGATATGAAATGGATAATTTTCTATGGCACAATGTTATTTTATTCATAAGTTATTTCGAACACATCTTTTGAGTTTTGCTAAATGTTTTTTATTTAGTTTGTTTTGTTGCTATTCTTGCATAGTATCTGGTGTACATTTTTATTTGTAAAATTCACCTCTCTATGAATTTTAGATTTCTGAACTGCATTTGCTTTCAAATTTATGAAAATAATCTACGCCACTTGGGAGATTTTATTGAAGAGTTCAATAAGTTCAGTTTCAATGAGAAATGAAAAAAAATCTTCTCATTTCAGGCCCATATCTTTTGTATAAGAGTAAAGAATAGAGAAAAAAAATGATGTTGTCACACAAGCTGTGGACAAACAAAATTTCTTACATAATAGTAATTAAAGATGATGCCCCATTTTTACTCATCTGTAACACAGTTTGGCAGGCTTAATCCATTGCCTGGTATAATACCATCACCTGACCTTTTGAGTACCTTTAGTGGAGTCTATTTTTTGCAAGCACTCAGGACAGGTCTCTGATTTTGAGAATATTTTTATTCCTCCTATCCACCACTCTCACACACCATGTAATAGTGTCATGAATTATGCCACCCCTCCTGATTAGAAGCTAATAAAAAAGTGACTACACTACACTTCCTTCTTTTCACTCTCCAATAAGGAAGTAGTACCTGAAACATTATATATTTCCCTTGTGGCAACTCTTATCCAACTCTTCTAAAAAAAAATCTCCTATAGACTAATTGTTGCTAATATGGACTATCAGCAAGTTTCTTTAGATTCTAGAGTTTGCCATTTTACACTTAGGTTTCATGATCCTAAAATACATGAGTCAAATCTAGATGGGTTTGTTTATGCCTAAGTTTACTCTCATGTTTGTCTTTTAAAGTTAGCAATATGTAGCAATTTCTGTTGTGTTTTCTCAAGATTCAACCAGAAATGTAATAGGATATAAATGTATCAAAATTGTTATTCTTATTAATAAGAATTGAGACTAAGACACTTTTATATTTGCTTGTCAACAATATCTACAAGCATGAATTACGAGAGAATGGCATTTAATTGTAAAGTCAGTTTAGTTATTTCACAGTCATTGTCTGAAGAAAAAACCTTTTTCCTTATCACACGTCATTATATCTTATGGACACAGATAGATATGAATTATTGAGTAAGATAAATGTAGTTAATGCAAGAATGCAGCTATCAAAATAAGTGATTACATTTAATAATTGGTGCAGTATTTAGGGAAGTAGACAGATTATGTTCTGCTAGATGTGGGATGCGACTAACAAGGTTTAAAGATTTGTTTCAGGGCTCATTATAGGAGTGGGCAAAAGACTTAATTATGAACTATAAAGGAAGTTTTATTGAGAAAGAAGAGTATTTTATGCCAAATGCGTTCTTGCATGATAACTACTTAAAGTGATACAGGCACATTGCTGTCATGAAAAACTTTTGTGTCTAGTTAAGAGCTATTTAGAGATGAAATATTCATTTGTTCTAAAGAAATAAACTAATTATTTTCAAATAGTTTTGGAAATTATAAAAAAAAATTAGGCTTCTAGATGTTGCTGGAAACAGTAAGTCTATGCTGAAGTCAGTCACATGGGTTTATCTCCTTTGGTAAATATCTTATCTTTATTTTCACCTATTAAATTATCTTTCACTTAGAAAGCGAAATATGGGAGACACATTTGTCTGAATTGAATTAGATTTATCTTACAGCATATTTTCCCCTAAAATGTATCTCAAAACAGTTGGTGTCACAGTTCTGATTTTTACTCAGAAGACAGACGTGGTCCCTGTTTTTGTTTTATTTTAAGTATTAATACTTTACACATAAATGCTGATTTTTCAGAAATTTTCTTTTAATGCGATTCTATTGTTAAACAACCTCTAAGTTGTGTTTTCAACAGTTTCTCTTCAAATGCATCGAATGTTTCCTAGCTATCGTATAACACCCTAGAATCCTGCAAATCAAATAATTTAGATGGCTTGAGATAGCGATTTTTATTTTTTTTCTATTTTTCTGTAGAAGAGATTCAAGCTGCTTGTTATTCAGTTACGCTACAGAAACAGAGTCAGATCTCTACCATGTAACATTTTACACACACACACGTATATGTATGCATGTACATGTGTGTGTGTGTTTGTGTGTATTTGTACACACACACACACACACACACATGTATATACACATTCACACAAGCACACAGATACAATGTACTACATGCTAAACATAAAAATATGCTGTTGCAAGATATCGTTTTTAGAATTCCAAATGACTTAATTAAGTGAAATAGATGTTGTGCAACTTTAAGGTAAAATATCTGGTTGTCATATCAAAATATTCATATTAGGCTGACCTTCTCTTCATATTATAACATTGCATTTTACTTCCATGCTGGTGATCCACTGGTAGCGTATGGTGTTACATGCTTTTGGAGTTCCATTATAATGTCAGCCTGCAATGTTCCTGGTGTCCACATAACTGATGAATAATTCATTTTCTCTCATCTTTTGAACTTTTGATTTGGGGTCGGTTTTTTTTTTTTTTTTGGTTGATGAATGATGAGAAAATCAATAAAAATTGGGAATACAGAAAATAGATTCTGGTTTTGTGGACTCTGTATTTGTGTGTGTGTATGTGCGAACATGTGAGACACAGAAAAAAAGAGGTTGAGGTAGAAATAAAGTAATGTGGAGAAAATTATAGGGAGGAGAGAAAGAAAGAGAGAAAGAGAGAGAGAGAGCAAGAAAGAGAGAGAGAGAGAGAGAGAGAGAGAGAGGTCCATCATTTGAAATATGGTTTATTAAATCACATCAGCTTTTATTCATTTTTTTTTTTTGTAGATTATAAAGCATATGAATCAGAAAAGTTCCAACTGCATGACAGAAAATCTTTGCCTCAGACATACAGCAGATCTAGTAGTACCACAACCAGCACTAAGAGTTCTTGTCAATCTAATGCTGGTAATAAAATGAGTTTTAGTGATCAAAAAGCCACTTCGTTAAATAGTGGAAACTGCAATGTTCACCCTCAACTCTGGAATCTACCAACAAAGAACAGTTTTACCACTTATTCCAAGCCACTACCAGCAGTACCAAAGCTACAGGATGCATAGAACTTTAGTCAGGTAATCACGTTTTGCCAAGCATGTTTTTTATACAGCTTTAAGAACATGTATGTGTTTGCTTATCTATCTATCGATCAATCAACCAATCTATCTATCTATCTATTTATCTATCTATCTATCTATCTATCTATCTATCTATCTATCTATCTATCTATCTATCTATCTATCTATTTATCTATCTATCTATCTATCTATCTATCTATCTATCTATCTATCTATCTATCTATCTATCTATCTATTTATCTATCTATCTATCTATCCATCCATCCATCTATCTATCTATCTATCTATCTATCTATCTATCTGTCTGTCTGTCTGTCTGTCTGCCTGCCTGCCTGCCTGCCTGTCTGTCTGTCTGCCTGCCTGTCAGTCTGTCTGTCTGTCTACACCCATCTATCTATGCATCTGTCTACCCATCTATCTATCTATCTATCTATCTATCTCTATCTATCTATCTATCTATCTATCTATCTATCTATCTATCTGTCTATCTATCTATCTGTCTGTATGTCTGTCTGTCTCTCTGTCTGTCTGTCTAGCAATCTACTCACCTCTGTCTATCTATCTGTACAATCAACCATCCAACCAACCAACCAGCCAACCAGCCAACCAACCGGCCAGCCAACCAACTAACCAACCAACCAACCAGCCAGCCAACCCATGAATTGACTATATGTTGGTCTTTCATCAGTCTTTCTGTGATACATGTATATTTTCATGTATATATACTACCTTATGTTCTTTATTATTTTATGAAGTAAACACTTTACATTTTTTCATATCTGATATACAGAACAATTAAATGGTTCTTTAATATTTTGTGAGAAGACTTTGGTTTAAAAAATAATCCTACATATTTAATGAAAAAGAAAAACTGGTAAATCTTGCAAATTAGATTTACCCAAAAGTTACAAACAAGGTATAACGAGAACATTGTTGAAAGAGCGCATTTTGTAAATATATACTTATATATGTGAGTGGATTTGGTTGATGGAAACTGAAAGAAGCCCGTCATATATATATATATATATAGGCGCAGGAGTGGCTGTGTGGTAAGTAGCTTGTCTACCAACCACATGGTTCCGGGTTCAGTCCCACTGCGTGGCACCTTGGGTAAGTGTCTTCTACTATAGCCCCTGGCCGACCAATGCCTTGTGAGTGGATTTGGTAGACGGAAACTGAAAGAAGCCCGTCGTATATATGTATATATATATATATATGTATGTGTGTGTGTGTTTGTGTGTCTGTGTTTGTTCCCCTAGCATTGCTTTACAACCGATGCTGGTGTGTTTACGTACCCGTCACTCAGTGGTTCGGCAAAGAGACGCGATAGAATAAGTACTGGGCTTACAAAAGAATAAGTCCCGGGGTCGAGTTGCTCGATTAAAGGCAGTGCTCCAGCATGGCCGCAGTCAAATGACTGAAACAAGTAAAAGAGAAAAGAGAAAGATATATATATATATATATATATATATATATATATGTATGTATATGGTGTAACTCAAAGTGGATAAGGCTATAAATAATAATGCGTAAATACTGAATTGAAAACTCTTTTGATAGAAAAGTTTGAAGGCTTTATCTACTTTGAGTTTAACCATTTCTAACATACATATATATCTTGCCCTATTACAATGTAATTTGTGAAAACATCCCACCCAGATTTATTTTCTTATAACCAAGAATGCAAGCACTAACAGGTTATATCGTTATATGTAGCATTTCACTCATGTCACTCATGAGCAATAAAAAAGGAAAAAAATAAAGCTCAGGTATTTTACTTTAATACCATGTAACAAAGTCATCAAGTATATCCTAGTTTTAACAATTATATAATACCATCCAGATAAAGTCTAAATTTTAAAATCATCCAGCTAAATACATAACTGTTTCCTTGCTCCTACATTTATGGCACCCAGTATTACCATTATGTATATGTATATATTATATCTATATATATATATATATATATATATGTGTATGGTGTGTATTTATGTGGTGTATATATATATGTGTATATATACATATATATGTATATATATATATATATATATATATATATGTATATAGATATATATATATGTATATATATGTATATAAATATTATAGATATATATGTATTATATATATATATATATATATATATATATATATATGATATGTATATAGATATATATAGATATATATATATAGTGGTATATAATACATATATATATATATAATATATGTAATATATATATATATATATACATATGTATGTATATATACATATATATACAGTACACATTATACTGTTTTACTCTTTTATTTGTTTCAGTCATTTGACTGCGGGCATGCTGGAGCACTGCCTTTAGTCGAGCAAATCGACCCCAGGACTTATTCATTGTAAGCCTAGTACTTATTGTATCGGTGTCTTTTGCTGAACCGCTAAGTTACAGGGATAAACACACCGTCATTGGTTGTCAAGCGATGTTGGGGTACAAACACAGACACACAAACATATATACACACACCCATACATATATGTATATATATATATATATATATATATATATATATATATATATATAATATATATTATATATACTTATACGATGGGCTTCTTTCAGTTTCCGTCTACCAAATCCACTCACAAGGCTTTGGTCAGCCCGAGGCTATAGTAGAAGACGCTTGCCCAAGATGCCACGCAGTGGGACTGAACCTGGAACAATGTGGTTGGGAAGCAAGTTTCTAGCCACATAGCCATGCTGCATCTATATCTATATCGATATATCTTTCTCTCTCTCTCTCTCTCTCTCTCTCTCTCTATATATATATATATATATATATATATATATATGTATTCAGAGGCAAAATTAAGTTAGTTTCATTCAACTCCATAAAGTTTAATACTGTAGTGACCAAGAAACATTGACAAGTGTGAGTGTTATAGTCGGAGGAAGGTATAGACCTTAGTTATTTTATTTATTTGTATATTCATGTATTTATTTTGCAAAGTTCTGATAAAATTTAAATTTTCTTTCTGTGTTAAGAATTATGTAAATAAAGATTAAGAAATAGACAGATATGTTAATAGTTTTAGGCCAATTGCAGTTTGATTTGAATAGTAGGGCATGGATGTTGCTTAATTTAACACTAAGTTGATTAACGTGATGATTCCATTGCGATCATCAACAGATAAAAACAAGATAGTTAACACATCTGATTAAAGTGAATTTCTTGTTTAATTCGATTGAGATAACGTTTTCATGAGCTTGCTCTTGTACTCAGTGGATAGAATATCATTAGTTTGATTTGTTGGCATTCAACACTAGCATATTTCCAGAGGCAATATATTGGCTGGTTTGTCATAGAAATGCAAACAACTTTCTGAATTTGTTTCTCACATACATACTTATATTTGCATATATACACATGCACATATGTTTCTCCCTGTGTTGAAAAATGTTCATAATTTTGCACTTGTATATCCACATATTACTGGCAGACTTCTTTTCAATTTCTATTTACTTTTGATATAGTTCAAATTATGCTATTCAGATAGTTGACTACTAATCTATTCAGATTAAGGACCTGACACCTTTCATGTTCAGATTCAAACCAAATGTGGCAAGCAATTTCCCTTATTAAACTAACTCATTTCACAATCATAGCCTCACCATTTGTTGGTGCCAATATTCTTCTAGATTTACTGTTATTGAATCTCAAGTTACTTATTTCCTACATTTGTAATCATGTATCCAGCTAAACTGTCTTTTGAGTGTAGCACAACAATCATCACCAACTACTCATATATTGTTAATGTATTTCGAAATTAAACAGGCTTCATTAGGTTTTGGCATCAGTGTTTCTTTCATTTTGGAGAGATGTGCAGAGCAATGGTTGTGTGGATTCATTCTCTTCTTTCCTTCATTACAACCTCAAAACTGATGATTATAGGCTAGGAGTTTTCTTTTTAATGTCACACAGAAATATTTCAGGAAACTACGTCATTTCAACATTGTGTTGCTGGTGTAAAGGAGGAAGAAACTGCTTATTCGTAATCTCTGGTACACACAATGTTGCAATTTTGTACAATAAATGCAATGAAAATTTTCAGTTAAATACATTTGTTTAGCACCACATACATGAAATGAAAAACAAATGGGAAATGACGTTGAGATAATGAAAATTATGAAACATATGTATGTATGTACATACTTACACACACATATACATACATACATAGACCTATACATGCCTAAATACAAACATACATTCATATATATATATATATATAAAAAAAAATATATATATATATATACATACATACATACATGCATATATATATATGTGTATATATATATATATATATATATATATATATATGTGTATATATTCTTTTATCTGTTTCAGTCATTTGACTGTGGCTATGCTGGAGCACCGCATTTAGTCAAACAAATTGACCCCAGGACTTATTCCTTGCAAGTCTAGCACTTATTCTATTGGTCACTCTTGCCAAACCGCTAGATTATTGAGACGCTAACACATCAACATCAGCTACCAAGCAATGGTTGGGGGACAAACACTATCACATACACACACACACACACACACACATATACATATATATATATATATATATATATATATATTACTTACGACAGGCTTCTTTCCATTTCCATCTACTGAGTCTACTCATGAGGCTTTGGTTCGCTTGAGGCTATAGTAGAAGACACTTGCCCAAAGGTGCCACACAGTGGGACTGAAGCTGGAACCATGTGGTTGGGAAGCAAGTTTCTACCATATAGCCCTGCTGCATCTATCTATCTATCTATCTATATTATAGATATATATATATACCAACATATACATACACACATCACACCACACATAATATATATATATATATATATATATATATATATACATACATATATAATATACCATACACACATATATGTACATACATATGTGTGTGTGTGTGTGTACTTGTGTGTGTGTTTATATTATCTAAAACAGAACAGATGTAAGATTAGTACTGTTAAAATATTGTGTAACAGATATAAACTATTTCCTCCACAAAGGTCACAGGAATATCATTTTCAGACACTGAAAGGCAGAATAATTTTAAAATATCCATTTTAAATATTCTTGTTGTCATTGGAATGTTGAATGTGTAATATAGTTAAATTAATGAATGTTTCATATATTGCCTTAGAACAACATTCACAAATTTGTCACACTCCTTCTTTTATCTCATGAAAGATGCTGATTTTTTTGTTTTTGTTTTCTACTTTCATTTTCTTAAATACCAAATATAGCTTCAGAAACCAAATGTTTTATAAGTAACCTACTTGTTATTCCATAGAGAGGCCAATTGTTACACAAAATTTTCTTGAAATTATTGAATTTTCTTGGATAACTCTGTAGGCTTTATCATAATATATAATAAATTTTGGCAACAATCTTGAAATAAAATTTCTCCTAAGGCCATTCTTTAGTTGAAAATAATAATCAAAAATAAAACTGAAAAAAACAAAAACAAAATTCAGTTATTTATTTCCAACTCCACTGAATGAAGATTGGCTGATAACTTCATTACTAGGAATACAGCTCATAATATTCACTATAAACTTATATTTTAATTCGCAATTTTATTCCCAGTTCTTGAATTTTTCACAAGGGAAAGATGATTTTAATATAGGCATGGAAAATTGTGTAATTTATTGTATGTTGAAGATGGAAAGCATTTCTCTGTAGAAGATAAGTTGTGAGAGTTTCTGTTGCTATTTTAGGAACTCAGAGTAGAGGTAAGTTGGAAGTTCAGTGCTATTTTAGTATATACACGCTTTTTGCATCATGAAATAGGAAATTAAATCACAGACTTTATAACTTTGTAAACATTTTAAACATATGTATTTAGCTATGTACAGTAGTTTTGCTTGTTAATTTACTTTTTCTCTATACCATAACAGTTATTATTGAAAAATTAAACTGGAAAGATATATAGAAATTTATTAAAAATAAAATTAATTTTCAACATTTACATGCAAATTATAGACATAAAATAAATTAAAATTTTAGTTAAAAAAATTATTAGAGTTAATGTTTGTTTATTTATTTTTTATTTACTTATTTGGTTGGGGGTATTCATGTGATTTCACAAAAGCCATTCATTGGTTGCAACAGACAATCAAACATTGCATATACACTACTATGACTAGTAGAAGTGCAGACTTTACATTACCATAACATAGGCCAAGCCACATAACACTGCTAGCATATAACAGCAGCAGTAACTGTACAACTCTACAGCAGAATACACATCGCATGTAATGGCACACTGGCAAAGATTCACTTGTGCAAGTAAGTAGCTATATATTGTTATTTGTATATTCTTCATATAGTGAAGTATCTGTATGTTATGTTATATAGTTACAAATGTCACAAGCGTTCAAACTATTAAATACTATAAAGCAGTGTTAGTATAACTGACAGAGTAAAAACAAAGTTAAAAAATAGTAAACAAAATATACTTAGCTATGCACAAGTTTAGAATATGAATTTTTATCAAGTTTTGTATACTTACATATAGCGGTGTTAAAGTTAAACAAAATAGGGATATTTGCATATATGTGTTTGTTTTTTTTTGTTATTAGCATATTCAAAATCTTCAAGTGGGATTGCTACTTTCATATTTAACTAATTAACAAGGAGTATTTTTGTTCATGATATTTTTTAACATTAACTTTAAACACTAACATTCATTGGTACATATAAACATAAGCTTATCTACTTGTCAAAAGTTCAGAGTATACTATGGGTTTTTTAATGATATTATTATGAACATTTTATTACATGAAAATATAAACATACATACACACATATACACACACGCACACGCAACATATGAACATATATATCTATATGATTCTTAGTTAAAAAGTAATTCTGTCTGACTGTGACAGTTGTTGATATACCTTTTATTTATTTATTATTATTATTAATATTATTATTATTATTATTATTATTATTATTATTATTATTATTATTATTATTATATTATTATTATTATTATTATTATTCTGTTTCTAAGTAGTAATCCGTATACATTACTTTTCTCTTTACAACAAAATGTAATTTCCACACACAAACACTAAGTTGATAAACCAAATGTTTTCCTTTTTCTTTTCTTATAGTTTTTTTGATAATAGATTTAAGTTTCTAAGTTTTCTAATCACCCTTTCTAGTATATATTTAGATATCATTTTAAATCTCATTTGAATATAAGATATCAATTATTCATATAAAATCTACCTCCTATTTCTAAATAGTTTATAACACAAATTGGGACAAATGTTATTTGTATCTCTGCCAATATGTATATAGCCTCTAGAATTATTATTATAAGCTGTTATATTAAGAACAAAAACAAAATCAAATGGATTTAATACATTATTTATTATATTTATCTAATTCTTTTACCACTTTTTTAAAAATCTCAAACTTTGGATGTTTCCAAAATATTACGCTAATAATTTCCATAACTCAAAAGCCAAAATTAATATAAAAAAGTTTCTTAAATTCCTTAATAATACATTTTTCTCTCTCTATCACTTTTCTTCTTCTATTTCTCAGTAAAATAATAGAAGCAACTCACAATCTGAATCCTGTTTATTGTTTTCAAAATTGACAAACAGAAGTAGAAAAAAAATTTCTCTGCTTTTACAAAACAAATTGGATATTTTTTTCCAATTTCCTTATTCATAATAATTCATTGTTTATATTGTAGAATTTCTCATGCTTCCAGTTATTATTAGAGAGCTTTTTCTCTAACAAATGTTTTTGAAACCTTTTAGAACTACTCAAGTATTCTTTAGTTGATAAAATAATGTGATTGATTTTTTTTTTGTAATTTTCTAAAAACTTTTTTTTTTACAGTTTTGTAATATTATATTTTTAGCTTTCTCTAGCATTCACATACAAAGCTGTTTTATGTGAATGCTACAGTTACATGTGTGTGTGAGTGTGAGTGTGTATATTTATATATGTATATGTTCTTGCGTATGTATGTGTATGTTCAGTTATATATCTTTATCACATTTCCCTCTACTAACACTCATTTTCCTGACATCCAATAGCTGTTAATACATAGAATATGGCATGGATATTTATGTAATTATGTACATGCAGTGTGTGAGTGAATACATAGATAAAAAGATGCATGCATGCATGCATACATACATACATACATACATACATACATACATACATACATACATACAAATATATATGTATATGTATAAATATATGCAAACATATATGTATGAATATGTGTATGTATATATTAATACATTCATACATACACATGAGAATATATATATATATATATGTATATATATATACGTATATACATATATATATGTGTGTGTGTGTAGGTATACACATGCATTTATGCATACATCAATATATGTATGTATACATATATATAATATATATATGTGTGTGTGTGTGTGTGCATGTGTGTATATACACACACATACACGCACACACACACACACACAACAAAGAGGGGAGGAGAGATAGAAATAGATTTGTAAAATCTTTATTTGAAACTAAAAAAATCTTTATGAAACCTATAGAAGGAAATATACATATATGTATAAATTTATATGATATATTATATAGCATGGTATATATGTGTATATAACATATCATACATATACATATATATACATATATATACACCATATATAAACATGTGAGTATATATGTGAGGTGGTGTGAGTGTATTGTAATATATATATATATATATATATATATATATATATATTAATTTATATATATTTATTTATATATATACATACACACACACACATATATTTTACCTTTCATGTCTCAGAAGCCTTACACTTTGTGAGCCCTGAGGTGATTTATTAGGCCAATATTGGCATAAAACTCATGGTCACAGTGTGGACATGCAATAGAAGAATTAGGACCCAGCTGGACTGTTGCTTGTCATACAGTCCTCTTCTCTTTAGTTTCTCTGAACAATTCTTCTTGTGAGAGCTGCACTCCAGAGAACACAGCACTATATATTATACTAGCACATATATATATGTGTATGTGTGTGTGTGTGTGTGTGTGTGTGTGTGTGTGTGTGTGTGTGTGTGTGTGTGTGTGTGTGTGTGTGTGTGTGTGTGTGTGTGTGTGTGTGTGTGTGTGTGTTTGGGTTGTGTGTGAATGCAGACGTGATCATACATGTACAGTCTTCTTATTGCCTTCGTGGATGATAAACTTTGCTTTCTTTAATTGAAGTTATAAAAAGCAATTTGAAATGGCTAAATTCAGAATGCTGAAATGTAAAACGCATGGGAGGTATCTTTAAGTTTTCACAACTTTGAAAGCACGAGGCCAACATATAATAACATGACAATTGACATCACCCTCATTCCTTGTACCTCCATTATTTTGGAGAAGCACTTATATAAGCAAATATACCAATGTTCTCATACACAAATACATGCATATACATATATGCATGTGTGTGCATGTGTGTGTGTGTGTGTGTGTCACCTCACAAGGACTTGATCAGCCTCAGGTTTTATAGGAGACACTTTTCCAATGTGAAGTCTAGACCTAAAACTATTTGTTGTGAAGTGAACTTCTCATCTACTTAGCCTTGCCTCTGCATGTGTGTTTGTGCGCATGCACACGTGTGTGTGTGTGTGTGTGTGCATATATGAGAGGTTTTCAGTATCAGTTTTAAATCCACTCACAAGGACCTGATCAGCCTCAGATTTTATAGGAGACACTTTTCCAATGTGAAATCTAGACCTAAAACTATTTGTTGTGAAGTGAACTTCTCATCTACTTAGCCTTGCCTCTGCATGTGTGTTTGTGCACATGCAAATGTGTGTGTGTGTTGTGTATACAAATGGACACACACATTCTAACTGAATCCTCTTTGCATCAACATGTACCTCATTGTGACAATGTAGCCTTTAATCTAATCAAGATATCCTTCATCTGAAGAGTAGCTGGTGGTATACACCTCGTTTGGGATTTTACCATTTCTGAGGTTCCACTTGCTATGAAACATGTAACCCAGATTTTTCCTATTCCATTTTGCAAGTCTTGTATGTATGTATACATATATATGTGTGTTTGTGTATGTATAGAAATATTTAAATACACACACACACACACACATATATATATATATTTATATATCTTTATAAATCCTTATCATAAGCACAGATGTGGTTTGTGGTAAGAAACTTGCTTCCCAACAACAAATTTCCAGGTTCAGTCCCATGGCATGACAACTTGGGAAGGTGTATGCCTTTATAGCTCTGGGGGTTAACCAATATGTATATAAATATATCTATGTGTATGTGTCTTTGTGTTTGCATTTGTCAGCTTGACAACCAGTGTTGGTATGTTCATGTTCCCATTACTTTGCAGTTCGGCAAAAGAGACCCATAGAAAAGTTCCAGGCTTAAAAATGAAGTACTGGGGCCAATTTGTTCAACTACATCCTTCAAGGATCAAAGACTCAAACAAATAAAACGTAAAAGATAAAAAATAAAGATATCATTGTTTTAACATCTACTTTTCCATGCTTTCATGGGTCAGATGGTACTGAGTACATCTAAAAGATTCTTGCCTCCATTCATCTTTGGTGAATGTAGCTTTGGCCAGAAAAATTAAAGTCATCATAAGATATCCAATGATCATTATGGATTTTGACTCTTGGAAATTTTGGTCAAATCATTGCTGATCATTCTCCTGACTCCCAGCTTAACTCTTCCCTCTTGCTCTATAACTAGCAATGCACACTTTCTGCTGCCTCTCTCATCCTTCCACACAGCTGCTATTTTCTCACTTCTTCTTATTCCAATGGTTGCAAGCATTCTTCATATTGACTGACAGGGAATTTTCTACAGCCAAACTTGTAAAAGTATAGCCATGCTTTCCATCTTTTCTCCCTGTATTTCAGAGGAAGGTTCTTGAATTTGCATGGTTCCATTAAAAAATTTGATTATATTCTTATTTCCATTGGACACCAAGCTCAGACAAGATTCTTTTCTTTTTTTTTTCCCTCAAACTGAAATTCTAAATTTGGTCACAGGTTTATCTGGACAACCTGAGGAAATTGCAGTCTTCCCTCCAGATCTGCTTTCATAGGCACAGAAGTGGCTATGTGATAAGTAGCTTGTTACCAACCACATGGTTCCGGGTTCAGTCCCACTGCGTGGCATCTTGGGCAAGTGTCTTCTGCTATAGCCTCGCGCCGACCAAAGCCTTGTGTGTGGATTTGGTAGACGGAAACTGAAAGAAGCCCGTCCGTATATATGTATATATATATATATATATATATCTATATATATATGTGCGTGTGTGTGTTTGTGTGTCTGGGTTTTGATCCCCCCTAGCATTGCTTGACAACCGATGCTGGTGTGTTTATGTCCCCGTTACTTAGCGGTTCGGCAAAAGAGACTGATAGCATAAGTACTGGGCTTACAAAAAGAATAAGTCCCGGGGTCGAGTTGCTCGATAAAGGCGGTGCTCCAGCATGGCCGCAGTCAAATGACTGAAACAAGTAAAAGAGTAAAAGAGGATACCCATGATTGTGTCTCATGTAGTTGACTACTACATGTCAATGAGTGTGATTGGCTTTTCCACTTACTATTAAGGGAATAGGTTGTCCTTGTATTTATCTGCATCTTCTTCTGTTACTCTCTTTACTCTTTTACTCGTTTCAGTCATTGACTGCGGCCATGCTGGAGCACTGCCTTTAGTCGAGCAAATCGATCCCGGCACTTATCTTTAAGCCCAGTACTTATTCTATCGGTCTTTTTGCCGAACCGCTAAGTGACGGGACATAAACACACACCAGCATCGGTTGTCAAGCAATGCTAGGGGGACAAACACACACACAACAACACACACACACACATATATATATATATATATATATATATATATATATATACATATATACGACAGGCTCTTTTCAGTTTCTGTCTACCAAATCAACTCACAAGGCTTTGGTTGGCCCGGGGCTATAGCAGAAGACACTTGGCCAAGATGCCTGCAGTGGAATGAACCCGGAACCATGTGGCTGGTTAGCAAGTTACTTACCACACAGCCACTCCTGCGCCTATTAGTTAATTTACTTTTCCTGATCCTATATTCCTGTATTGCTTAGGCTTAATCGTCACTCTAGCCCATGTTTTCATGTGTTCAAGTAAAGTCCCCACTCATCCTGCTTCCATGCATGTTGTGGTTGTCGCTATGAAATTATCTATGAAACCATTGTTGGATGCAGTTGAATGCCCAGTTCTGTTCTTGGTGCTTGGGCTCCTTAATCAGTAGCTGTTATAAGAAGGTTCACACGTGTGAGCTAGAGAATTATGGAAATTTTGCAGCCAGTTGTGATTCCCTTCTTCAGGTCTTGTCCCTATGTTGCAAAGTCAGCTATATTTAAGTGCAATAGGATGACTTCTGTATATATGTAGTTGTTTAAAAATCCATGGGGCATGAAAAATATAGCCACTCATATATTCATTTCAAGAGTGAGTATATTATTACTGATAAAATACGATAATGTATTCTCATATCAATCAGTTTCATACAGCATTTAGGATGATCTTGGTAATCACAAGGAAGTCTTTTCTGATGATTGCTAGGATTATCTCAACCCTAGTATGAAACCCATTGAAAAACTGACACAAAATATTGTATTTTATTAATAATTATATCAATAAGGTATACTCAATTACACACACACACACACACACATGTATATATATATAACATATGTGTGTGTGTATGTATATTACATAAATACACACACATATATAAATACTAAAAGGCACACATATATATATGAGAGAGACATAGTTATCTCTCTCTCTCTCTCTTTCCTGTTTTATGTGTGTGTTTGTGTGCATGTGTGTGTGTCCATGTGTGCGCACATGGATGTTTGTATAACTTACTGTGTAGATGAACATTTGGTTCTCCATCGTGAGGTCTTGGGTTTCATCTGACAGCACAATATCTTGTGCACATGTCATTTAGCCGTATACATCCAGTCTGAGCCATGCCTTTTAAGTGAAACTGAGTAAGTGCAAGATGTCAGGTCGCCTATTGAATGGTTTGTACTTGTAATTGAAGTGTCCAACCTTGTCACACAATGTGTCATTGTGATTAAAGCCTGTGAATTATGTCAGCTTAAACATTTATTTAATGAGGCTGTAGTTCAGTTGATTGAAGAAACGAATGCTCATCACTGAAACCAACAAAGAATGCATCCTCCTCCTCCTCCTCATCACATCTTAATCATCATCATCATCATCATCTATATGCATGAATACATACACACTCACACACATAGATATATATAACAAAATATACATATCTATCTATCTATCTATCTATCTATCTATCTATCTATCTATCTATCTATCTAAATATATATATATATAAATACATGCACACCACATAACCATAAACATACATATATGCAAATATATTTACATACATATCAATATATATATATAACTATATATATGGCGGTGCCACAGCATGGCCACAGCTTGTGAGCTGAAACTAGATAAAAAGTAAAAGAAATTTAAAAATATATATATATATTATATCTATATATATATATATATATATACACATATATAAATAATATATATATATACACATATAAATTATATATATATATATGTGCGTGTATACACTCATACAATATTGCGTGATATGTACGATAGATACATACATATACACATTATGTGTGTGTCTGTGTATGTATATATACATAGTGTGTGTGTGTGCGTGTGTATGTATGTATCTATCATATATATATATATATATATATATATATATATCTTGGCTTGGTTTCCCTGATGAAGATTCGGAAGGCTGTTGTCCATGTCTGCACACTCGTTTGTGGCTGATAAAGCTGATGTAAGATTGACATATCCAACTGCAATGATGACAGAGGTATGAGTGCCCAGGGTTTTATGATGCAACTGTATTATTTTTTTGCCTCTAATGTTTGTCTTCAAGAGAGACACTGCAAGTCATCTCAAAGAAGGAATCAGCATCACTGATGGTATGCCACCAAGCAGCATGGTCAGCACTTAGATTGGATCCCTCTCAATAATCAATGTCACAACACTAAAGGACTGCTTCAGACAATCCTTGTGATGCTTCTTTAGTGCCCCCTGTTAAGTGGCCAGTGGTGAGCTCACCGTACATAATGGTCTTGGGTAGGCAGTGGTCTTTCACCTCACAAGCATAAACACACATATATACAAACATATTTACATACATATCAATATATATATATAGACAAGCCAAGCATAAACGGATTTAATTTAATTTAATTAAATTCGATTGCGTGAAAGATGTTGAAACCTTGCAGGGTACAAAATTGAAGGGGATAAATGTTTTTATTTCTTCTCTAGTTTTCAGAATTACTACTATTTTTGCGGTTTGAGTTTGGCTGCTCTTTTCAAGTGAGTCGAATGACCTGTCAGGGTCTTTCCTTAATATTTTGTTGTATATAACTATATATATATATATCCAACGTAGTCATGTCTCAAATAAAATGGCTTCCAGGCTGGTGACCTTTGCTCACTTGGGAACTTCAGTGTTGGTGATGTAGTCAGAGATGTATACATATGCATGCACATAATCAAAATTCTAAATTCTCACTGTGGGTTAAATAAGTACATAAATGCATGTTTTTGATGCAATAAATGTGCAGATAAAAGAGGCAAAGGAGTCTCCTGCTGAGCTGCTTCATGGTTTGTCAACTGCTCCTAAGAGAAAACACACACAGTTTCATTCCCAAATCAATAACAAAGATCAGCTACTTCTATAGCAGTCAAATATTAAGCTAGCACCATGTTGGACAGCCTATTTTACATATCATTTCTACTTTTAATATTTGTTTGTGTCTTCATCATCGTCATCTTTTAACCTCCATTTTCCATGTTGGTATGGGTTGATGATTTAAGCTGCCGGTAGCACATAAAAAGCACCATCTGAACGTGGCCGATGCCAGCGCCGCCTCGACTGGCTTCTGTGCCAGTGGCACATGAAAAGCACCACCTGAACGTGGCCGACGGCAGCACCACTTTGGCTGGCTTCCGTGCTGGTGGTACGTTAAAAACACCAACCGATCGTAGCCGATGCCAGACTCCCCTGGCACCTGTGCAGGTGGCACGTAAAAAGCACCCACTACACTCATGGAGTGGTTGGCATTAGGAAGGGCATCCAGCTCTAGAAACACTGCCAGATCAGACTGGAGCCTGGTGCAGCCCCTGGCTTCCCAGACCCTGGTCGAACCGTCCAACCCGTGCTAGCGCGGAAAACGGACGTTAAACGATGATCATGAATGACAGACAGACAGACAGACAGACAGACAGACAGGCAGACAGACAGACAGACAGATAGATATATAGATAGATAGATAGATAGATAGATAGATAGATAGATAGATAGATAGATATTCACATGCTCATTTGTACTAACTTAGTACTTTAGCTATTTTAGTTTATTTACAAAATACCATTATATTTCGTGCTTATTCACTATTGTGTGCAATAAATTTTATTTATAAAATTTTGTGAACCAAACCATTATCTTAAGTCTTTCTCCCATTACCATGAAAATAAAATAAAAACATTAATTCTGTGGATATTTGTTTGTTAGTTGTTCAAATTATTGATGTATTCTCATAGCATAGTTGTATTTTATATAAAATTCTGGAGATCACCTATATTAACTTTTGCAAACCATTTCTCTCAGTATTAAAATGGGTTTTTATTCTCTTAGTCACTCAAGCATTCTAGCAACAAATTCTACTTGCCAATCACTCTCACATTTTAAGGTGTTAGTTTTAACCTTACAAAAAGAAAAAAAAAAACAAAAAAAAAACAAACGTAACAAAACAAATAATATTCCATGAAAAACTCTCTATGGTTAAAGAATGATAAAACTTTCAGATGCTGTGAGAATGAAGTGTTGGAAGTGCAGTTTCCCAAAATCTTTAAATGTGACCAGAATAAATTCTTTTCTAAATGCAGTATGATAGTAATCAATATACATGTCTCATGTTTGGAAATACATAATATCAAGCATAACCACTCTGGTTGGCTGGTTGGCTAGCTGGCTGGTAGCCTGCTGAAGAAGGTAAAACAATATTAAAGAAAACATTGCATGTCAGAGCAGAAAATATATCGTGAATAGCTTTTGCCCTCCTTCCCACCTGGTTATTAGTGAAGAAGCAAAAATGCCTGAACTTGATCCAGTAATAATCACTGCAGATTTACATGTTTGAGCTATTGTGATTTTTCTTTTTTCTTTTTCTTTTCTTTTTCTTTTTTCTTTCTTTCTTTTTTTTTGTTATATTCAGTTAACAGTTGTTGCTCGGTATCATCGCTATGATATTGAGTGAGTTTCTCCCGTGTGCTTCTGATACATTGCTTGTATCATTGTTGTTTCGAAAGAAATAAATTAAAACCAAGGGATAAGAATAAGTAATCTTGGGATTTTTACTCTATTACAAAGAGAAATATGAATATCTGCTGCTTTCTCGCATTTCCTCTAAATCTTCCATTTCACATCATTGACTGTTTTATTTTATTGCAGTTTGAAATATATATCTTGCTGCTACTGTTCACTAGGAATATTTCCTATTCATATTTTATAGATCAAATTCTTGTGAAATTTGAAATTGCGAGAATTATTTCGGTTTTATAGGGAGACTTTGTTTTTTTTAAAGTGTTTTGTTTTGATTTATTTAATGTTAAAGAACATTTTTGTTAAGTCATGCAGTGAAATCAGTT
Source organism: Octopus sinensis (assembly GCF_006345805.1). Taxonomy (NCBI): domain Eukaryota; kingdom Metazoa; phylum Mollusca; class Cephalopoda; order Octopoda; family Octopodidae; genus Octopus; species Octopus sinensis. The sequence goes on along the minus strand of NC_043010.1, from coordinate 7,983,308 downwards.
TATATTATGTCTTTGTGAAAATGGCTTTTTTTCTTTTTGTTTCCATTGCAGGCTTTATTGATCTTTTTCACTGAATCGGTCTTACACTCAATCCTGGTGACATGTTGACACACATATGTGTCATATTGATTTATCTACACACCTGTATCTGTGAGGATTTTACCTACCACATCAGGGAAGGTGAAAGTCCTGGTACATTGCTAGGTAATGTTGCTATTGATACACATCTAATGGATAACATCTCATCGAAAGAGCACAGTATAATCAAATTCAGCCAACTAGAAAAAGGAACAGGAAGCAGTTCCCAGTTGTTTAATGTTTCTAAAAGAGGAGAACTGTATACTGCCAAGATATTAGATGCTGAGACTCTCTGTAAATATAATGTTAAATGTTTCAAAATGGTGGATATTGCAGTGCGTACAGGAAAATCATTCCTCAAGGTACTTGAAATCAAAGTAAGAATTGAAGATATTAATGACCATCAACCAGAGTTTCCTGAAAAAGTAGTCAGTCTTCATTTTGCTGAAACAGATAGGCAAGGAACAAAAAAATCAATTCCACATGCTGTCGACAAAGATGTTAGCATCATAAATTCACAGATCACCTATGAATTAATAAAAAATGAGGATGATCCATTCACATTAGCAGTTTCCAAGAGAGTTGATGGCTCTTATTCACTTGGAATAATTTTAAAAAGGGAGTTAGACAGAGAAGTTAGAGACACATATGAGTTGCAGGTAATTGGTAAAGATGGAGGGACTCCATCAAAACATGGTATTTTGGATGTTCAAATATCAGTTACAGATGAAAATGACAATCCACCAATATTTTCTCAAGACATTTACAATATTACAGTGAATAACAGACAAGCAAAAGAGATACCAGTTCTTATCTTGTCAGCTACTGATTTAGATTCAGGTAAAAATGGAAACGTATCATACTATTTTAGTTCCATGACATCTGAGAGAGCAAAATCGTTTTTTGAAATAAATAAAAATACTGGAGAAATCTTTCTTCTGAAAAAATTTAAACCAGAAAAGAAACAAACTTATAAACTATTTATTGAAGCCAGAGATGATGGCAGTCCTCCTCTGAGCTCTGTTGTAACAGTTGTGGTAAATATTATCAATAAACAAAACAGTGCTCCAGTGATTGAAGTAAATTTCTCAGAATTAACTGGAAACACAGCAACAATATCTGAAGCGATGGAAGTTGGCAGCTTCATTGCATATGTGAAAGTTGTCGACAATGATATTGGTTTGAATGGACAAGTGACATGTGACCTCCGGCATAATAAGTTCACTCTTCAGAGTCTTGGTCAGAAAAGATACAAAGTATCAGTAAAGCAGACTGTTGATCGAGAAAGTGAAAGTAGAATAAATTTCACAATAACTTGCAGTGACAGAGGAACTCCTTCTCTGAAAACTGAACATGAGTTTTCACTCAAAGTAACTGATGTCAATGATGTAAAACCACAATTCACAAAAGAAACATTCAAATTTTTAACATATGAAAACGAAATGCCTAATTTTCCTGTTGGTTTTATCAACGTTACTGACTCTGATCTTGGATCAGGTAGTCAGCTTACATATTTTCTTTTTTCTAACATTAAATTTGCATTACCTTTTAAAATATCTGATTTTGGATTTATTTCAACTACTCAATCATTAGATCGTGAACAGCAAGAAGTTTATAAATTCAAAGTTTTGGCCAAAGATAATGGAACTCCATCTCTGAGTAGCACAGCAAATATAGTTATCGAAGTTATGGATGAAAATGACAATGCACCGTATTTTACATTTCCCAGCTTCGACCCTTTTAGCCTTGATGTCTTCTATCAACCACAAAGCAAAAATGACATAACAGTTCTGAGAGCCTCTGATAGGGATAGCCGGCAAAATTCTTTTATTAAGTTTGAAATATTTGGAGGGAATGGTAGAAATTTATTTTCTGTCAATCCATACACAGGTGTGCTGTCTTTTTCACGGATTGTTTACCAAAATGATGCTGGATCATATGATCTTCTACTTAAAGTGAAAGACAGTGGTATTCCTGTTTTATCAGCTACTACTACATTATCCTTAACTCTGACTGTCAGTAACAAAACATCAACTAAACTGACAGCAGTGCAGTTTCAGTCTGACGATAAAATACACATCAATTTATTCATCATAATCATAGTGGCAGCAGTGACAGTTTCCGTATTACTGGTTGTTTCCATTACCATATGCATTGTCAGGAGAAAAAACCAAAGGAACACTCCGTATCAATGCGGAGCGGTTCCTCCAAAACAACTAATGAATTGCAGCAGACAGTCAGAATACTTTTGTGCAACACAACCATCATCCAAACATGAGCTTAGTCAGAAAGGAAGAGACTCAACTATGGAAATTCATTCACAGCCATTTACTAAAGGAACTCATCAGGTAATTATAATTTCTACATTATTGTAAATTTGCTTTTGATGTGCTGTAAATTACAATAAAGACTACCTTAAAT
>NC_043010.1:7943309-7970809 GCF_006345805.1 Octopus sinensis | reverse complement strand
TGGCAGAGTTTCTACAGCTGGATGCCCTTTCTAATGCCAACCACTCGAAGAGTGTAGTGGGTGCTTTTATGTGCCACTGGCACGGGGGCCAGCCAGGCGGTACTGGCAATGGTCACGGAAAATCATGTTTTTTTTTTTTTACGTGTCACCTGCACACCGGCACAAGTGCCAGTAAGGCGACGGTGGTATAGTTGTATATTTACATAAAGGCGGCGAGCTGGCAGAAACGTTAGCACACCGGGTGAAATGCGTAGCCGTATTTCGTCTGCCATTACGTTCTGAGTTCGAATTCCGCCGAGGTCGACTTTGCCTTTCATCCTTACGGGGTCGATAAAATAAGTACCAATTACAGACTGGGGTCAATATAATCGCCTTAATCCGTTTGTCTGTCCTTGTTTGTCCTCTCTGTGTTTAGCCCCTTGTGGGTAGTAAAGAAATAGGTATAGTTGTATATTTATAGTAAATAAGGTGCAACAATTTTTATCATACGAAACTTGCAATTCTTTACAAAGCATTTTAATGTTTACATTCTTTCACAATTCTGGTCAATTATCTCAATATTTGTTCATTAAAACACACACACACACACAAATTTCATTCCATTCTACAGCGATGATCTTTAAGGTGACTATGATGAAATTTAAGTTGAGGATGACAAAACTGATATGCATAACAATTTAATTGAGACAACGATAATGAAACTGATGCTGGCGACAATGAATCTGAAGGAAAAAAACTCTGTAAAACTTCAAGTAATCTCAATCAAATGATGTTATCTTGGAATCTGTGAGATCATTAATTTAGATACTCTTTTACACTTTACTAGATTTTTTAATATTAATTTTGAAACTGTTCTTTTACACTCTGAGTACAATTCCTCCCACAGTAGAATTTGCCTTTTATCCTTCAAGGGTCAATAATATAAATACTGGCTAAGATCTGGAGTCAACGAACTCAACTGCTCCAAACCTTATCAAAAGTTATTATGGCTGTGTAAAATTTTAGAAATCAATAACTTGTTAGAAATCAGTAAGAAATCAATAATTTTGAAACTTTGTGAAAAAGAAATATAAAGCAAAGAATCAAAGAACTAGTCAACTTTCAAAGACTCAAAACATTTTTATGTGGCGCTTTTTCAAGAATTAATAGTTTTAATAGATTATTTGACATGAAATGATTGGTTGGTAGCTATTTTGATAATTAAATGTCTCAAGTCAAGACTTAATGATATCTTATGAAAACACATTATAAGTATTGGTAAAGAAAATTACTTACCAATGATTTTTGTTTCTTTTTTTCTTTTCTTCTCCCCCCCCCTTAATTATAGAAGTGTTCTCAGCAGGAAGTTCAGACATATGTTGGCTGGACCGAAGAGCAAGCAGCTTCAGCACAGGCACTTTACCGATACAGTGACATGAGACCAGAATCATATGTGGACAGTGGACAAGGAATATGTGAAGGGAACATGGATGATATGGGTCAATTTACAGGTACGTTCTTCTATACTCTTTTACTCTTTACTCTTTTACTTCTTTCAGTCATTTGACTGCGGCCATGCTGGAGCACCGCCTTTTAGTCGAGCAAATCGACCCCGGGACTTATTCTTTGTAAGCCCAGTACTTATTCTATCGGTCTCTTTTTGCCGAACCGCTAAGTGACGGGGACGTAAACACACCAGCATCGGTTGTCAAGCAATGCTAGGGGGACAAACACAGACACACAAACTGATACACACACATATATATATACGACATATATACATATATACATATATACGACAGGCTTCTTTCAGTTTCCGTCTACCAAATCCACTCACAAGGCATTGGTCGGCTCGAGGCTATAGCAGAAGACACTTGCTCAAGATGCCACGCAGTGGGACTGAACCCGGAACCATGTGGTTGGTTAGCAAGCTACTTACTACACAGCCACTCCTGCACATATTTAAATAATTAAAAATAATTAAAAGCGTTTTTTTTGTAAAATTATGAAGAAACAGTACAATATTGGTTTAAATATCTTGCAGTATTTTATTATCTCTACTTGGGTACTCATTCTACTAAAGAAAGACTACTCTTTGTACCCCAACAGGGTAGATGAAATTAGTATCAGTTATATCCTGTGATCATTTCGGTTTACTATACTCCTTTCCTATAAATTCATAGTCATGTGATTTGGACTTGTAATGTGCCTTTGTCAGTTACACCTGTGGCTTTATCATTATCATTATTATTATTATTATTATTATTATTATTATTATTATTATTATAGACGTCGCACAGTATACAATATTGTGAGGTTGTTGATTGAAGTTATTGTGTCTACTGGGGGTTTGTACCATCTGTCCAGTCACAACAAGGACCTAAGACAAGCAGTGCTTTATGCATATTATTATAATTATCATTATTATTATTATTATTATTATTATTATTATTATTATTATTATTATTATTATCATCATCATTATTATTATTTTTACTATTATTATTACTATTATTATTATTATTTTTATTTCATTAGCACACTGGACAAAATGCTTAGCAGCATTTCACCCATCCTTATGTTATCAGTTCATATTCCGCCGCGGTTGACTTTGCCTTTCATCCATTCAGGGTCAATGAAACAAGTACCAGTTATGTACTGGGGTTGATGTAATTGACTAGCACCTTTCCTCTCTCTCTCTCTTTCACATTATTTCTCTCAACAGCAACCACAACATAAACAGCAACAACCTGTCATTATAATGAAAGTCTTTTTCTAAAGTCTGTGTTGCATTCTCTATATGTTGAGAGACATAAAGACACACACATGGACATACACACTGACACACAGACGCACACACACACAAAATAATATCTATGTATCATATATATATACAAATAGTTTTTTTTTAAATCTTCGTTGTGTAATGTTGACAGACTTGTACTTAAAATTCCTTAATTTTTAATGAAAACTTTTTAATTACTATGGTAGTAACACTACTTACCTATCTATCTTTTACTCTCTACCCTTCTCTCTCTAACTGCATTCCTCTTTCAACTACAACTTTTCCCCCCTCTTTTCTCCTCCTAAATATATATATTGTGACAGGAGTTATCTCCTCTTTTAATTCCTCCCCTTCTTCCCTGCCTGTTACAGACAGACTGACAGATGGAGATCAACTTCTTTTGATAATATAAGATTATTATCACTTTAGTTAAAGGCAGTGGTTTGGAAGAAGTTTTACAGTATTTGATGAAATACTATGCAGTCTTTGTTCCAACTTTTTTCATTCTGGGTTCCAATTCCACCAAAGTCAAATACACTTTTTATACTTATGTGGGTAAGATGAAATAGTAGTAAGTACTGGAGTCAATAAATCTGACCTTTGAAAAAAAAATTCTAACCATATTTCTATGTTAGAAATAATTATGTCATTGAGTTTGTAGTATCAAAAAGGTGTTGACAAAAGGCTTTGAAATACTCTCTTCTCTTTTCTCTTTTACTTGTTTCAGTCATTAGACTGTGGCCATGCAGGAGCACTGCTTAGTCGAGCAAATCGACCCCGGACTTATTCTTTTTGTAAGCCCGTACTTATTCTATCGGTCTCTTTTTGCCGAATCGCTAAGTGACGGGGACGTAAACACACCAGCATCGGTTGTCAAGCAATGCTAGGGGACAAACACAGACACACAAACACACATACATATATATATACATATATATGACAGGCTTCTTTCAGTTTCCATCTACCAAATCCACTCACAAGGCTTTGGTCGGCCCGAGGCTATAGCAGAAGACACTTGCCCAAGATGCCACACAGTGGGATTGAACCCGGAACCATGTGGTTGGTTAGCAAGCTACTTACCACACAGCCACTCCTGCGTCTATGTTATACTTAGTTATTTAGAACTAAAATGTGGTTGAGATAGACTTTGCTTCTAATCCTTCCAGAACTGATTGTATAAGTACTAGTCAAGTGCGGGAGTTGATTCCATTGACTGTTCCCACTCCTTAAAAATGTGTGTCCTTGTACTAATCCTTGAAAATTTTATTATGGCTAAAGAGTAATGTAGTACTGTAATATATTTATGTTTGTAATTATTTTCATGGCTTAGAAGAGAAAAAGTAGTTCACATGACCCATTCTCAGAACCCATAAAACTAGTATGAGGAAGGGAGGAAATTATCTTGATACCACTCAGGTTATAAAATCGTTGTGAGTAATAGTGTCTCAATTGATCAACTGACATTCATTCATAACAATGGAACTATTAAATTTTAGAATTACGGAGATGTATGTACTTGCATAGCAAGTGACCTGATCTGAGATCGTGTGCTGGAACAAAAACAATTGCAGCATGGAAGGTGTTTATAAGCCATTTAAGAAACACACAAAAACTGTTAGATTCACTTCAACATTTAAATTTAATTTGTCATTGTTATTAAATTTCAAATTTCCGTATAAAAATTTACTACTTTTGACAGTTCCAAAACATCTCTAACAAATGCCCTGAGATGCATCCTTAGTGATATTTCCAGGGTCTCAATAGGTTTCATGTCTTTCAACATTTGACCCCTCTTTCAACATTTGACATTTGACCTCTCTTGCCCAGTTGATCGAATTAGGGTTGATCAAGTCCCAACTTGCATTCCAGTACCAGGAAACCACCAGTTGGGTCCAAAAAGTATTTTATTTAAATATTTACTTTAAATATTCCAATTCTTTAACTTTTAGTCAGGTGAGAAAGGCAGTGGCCATAACACTTTACAATTTCTCTAAGACTGGAGAGAAATAGTGAGGAAGATTTTGAGACCAGCTACCCGGTGCAAATGCTTGCAGCAGAATGGATTCTGCTAAAGGCACCCAAGGTGCCAGTGATTTTAAATTAAGGAATGGGTCTAGACTCCCACCCAAATAGGCCCTGTGAGAGAGCTGAACCCAGAATGCAAAGATTAGGAACAAATACTGCAAGGTGTCTATCTCAAAGTTCTTACAATTCTGCTAATCCACTGCCCTGGATTGGTACATTTTGTTGGTGCTGTAAGGACAAAAGACGAATGTGAGGTAGCAGAATTTGAACTCGGGGCACACGGTCATAACAAATGCCTCAAAGAATTTTCTCTAAATGATTAACAATGCTGCCCACTAGCCATCTACATGAGCTTCTGCTGTTATTAAATAGAGCAGGCACAATGTTTAAAACTTGCAGTTTAGCAAAGTTTTTATTGAGCTTAAGCTGCAAAGATGATTATTTGGCTTTTCTATGGATTATTGAAGTAAAACTAAGATAGATTGCTTTTAAAAATTACATTAATCCATTTTAAATATTCAGATCTTAACGAAACACTGACGCATTTCTAACTGGCTTTTCTTTCCTTTCTTCTGTTTTCTTTATTGTTTCTCTGCCAAAAGAAGTCTCTTGATGATAAATTCAGAATTCGAGATAGATGCAGTATTATCTTGGAATTAAATTCATAAAAGAAATATTGAATCTAACCTTGAATAGAAACATGTTAAAGTCAGAACGAATCATCATCTCTTTCAATCCTGATAACTACGGCATTAACTTCATCAATTATTTTAAGTGGTTAAAGTGAAATCTAAATACAGATTTAATCCTGTGTTTAGCAGCCATCAGAGGAAAACATAAGCAACTTACTTCAAATTTAGTTGCTGTTTACTATTTATCTATTACTGTCAAAATTTTATCATATTTTTTACTTACTAAGAAACATTTTTATCACAATTATTTGTCTTCTCCCAATATATATATATATATATATATATATATACATACATATATATATATATATATAATATAATATATATATTATATATATACATATATACATATATATATATATATATATATAATACATATATATATATGCATATATATATATATATATATATATATATATAATATTATATATATATATACATATATACTATGTGTGGTGTGTGTATGAATTTTATATTGTAGACATATGTTAAAGGTTAAACCATAAACAAGATATGTATAGAATTTATTGCTGCTGTTATCATAGCTCTTTTTTTTTTGTTTTTGTTTTCTTTCTTTTTTTGCTTTGTTTTTTTTATCTTAGTTTGGTTTTTCTTACATTAAATATTATAGAAGACACTTTTCTCAGTTATGTTTAGGTTTTGAAAATATCAAACTCTGCATATTAATATGTAGGTGGAAGATGGTGGGGGAATTCATTAGATATTGAAAATTTCAAAGTAAGCTATGTTTATGAGGAATTTTCTTAGTTTAATGTAAATCATTGTCAACAGATAGTCTTCTTTTTACTGTTTATTTTTTTCTCTCATGTCAGCCAAGTGCCTCTCAATATTCTTCCGACTATTTACTTTGTTACAGTTCAGTGGATGCAGACAAAATAATTTGATATTAAAATAGATGATAGCTGGCTGTTATTTTGGGATAAGGCTGCTCATCAGTAAGAAAATAATATTTCTTTTGAAAGTCATGAATTGAATCTGATGTCTGCTTAAGAAACATTACAAATTTAATTGTTTACAATGAAACTTCAAAATGTGGCTCTGTGGTAAAGAAGTCTACTTGGCTGTCATGTGCTTTCAGTCTGATCTGATCCTAAGTACTTCATGGAGCATGGGGGCCAATGATATGTGCCATAGTCTTAGCTTGACTAACCACTTGTGAATGGAATTTAGGTAGAGAGGAAAATGTGCAGAGATATATCCTGTGTGTGTATGTGTGTGAGTATGTATGTTGTGTATGTATGTATGTATATATGTATGTATGTATGCACATATGTATGATTGTGTGTGTGAGGGTGAGTATATTTATGCATGCATGTATCTGTGTTTGTATGCACATATGTATATATGCATTTACGTATACATGTATGTATGTATTTGCGTATGTATGTATGTATGTATGTCTGTCTGTATGTATGTATGTATGTATGTATGTATGTATGTATGTATGTATGTATGTATGTATGTATGTATGTATGTGCCTGTGTGTGTATATGTCTTTGTTTATGTTTATACTGGTTTGAAAACTCAGTGTTGTTGTTTAAGTTGCATTCCCTTACTTAAGTCCCTTACTTTAGCAAGCTGATTTTTTTAACTTAAATCCTTGAAGACAAAACTTTAGCATGAGAGCAACAGAATTAGCGAAACCAATTAAAAAGTATCAACAAATTGAAGTAACATATTATGGTTTCAGATATGAAAGTGAAGACAAATAGAAGAGTTGTTAAGAATGTTGGACGCATGGTTGTTAAGTTCAGTTCTCAAATCGGGCAGCACTTTATGTCCTCAAGCAAGGCACTTCATTTCACAATACTCCGGTCTACTGAGCGGAAGATGAGTACCAATAGTATGAGGACCACCAGTAGTATGTGGAGGTTAACTCTTCAATGAAATGGTCTTCTATTCATGGTGTGGTCTTGTATGCTCAGTATAAACACCTTGACATTCTGGAGAAGCCCCCACTTCATGAGCCTGTAGACTTGAGTCAGACAACTATGAACCCTTTTGCTTCAAGCTTACCTGAGATTAACTCTGATTCTATAGAGATAAAAGATTAACAGATTAACTCTGATTCTATGACAGAGACCTCCAGCTTTAAAGGTATCTGAACTAAAACCAAAATTTAATGCTAATTTTAGTAATCAGTTCAATAATAGCAAAATTTATCTTACCAAATTCTTCATTTTTTTTTCAAAATTAATTGAATCAAATGCAATGTATTTCAATAGAAATATAATGACATAAGTATCAACAAGTTATCAAAAAGATGTTTATTTTCTACTAAATTAAAGTCTCTGGCTAATTACAGAGTAATTCTAATGTTTGGTCATAATTGTCTGAATAACTAAATTGACCAAAATAATTATAAAAGCAATTTAGAAATAGTTTCAAACATTTGTGGGGTCATTAAAAATGCTTATGATATTCTTACAATTAGCTATTCATTTGTACTGAACCAGAGAATGACTAATAGATATAATTTGTAACTAAATTTGCATTAAATTTGTAGAGTATAATTATGCAAACAAGAAGATAATTAAGAAACTTTTACCATAGTAGAAATCAAACTTTTCCCACGTTTTATTGGATATAAATCAAGTGATGTTTAGTCTGCTTAAACTGCCTCCATTTAATATGATTACATCCAGTTTATCTGTTTGATGAATTACATCATCTTTAGATTAACTAAACTCATAAATGAAAACTTTTATATATGTCAATATGTGCATATATATATGTGTGTGTGCGTGTGTGAGTGTGGGTGTGCATGGGTGTACTTTTTGATATGTATGTATGTATGTATATGTATGTGTACATATATATATATATATAATTAAATAAGTTAAAATAGAATATACCTACCCACCTGCTTGCCTGCATACATGCAAACATACTTACATAGGCATACACACAAGCATGCTCTCACACACAAACACACCGTGTGTGTATATGAAAATATATGTATAAATGTATAAATATATATATACAGATATATATATATATATATATATATATACACACATTTATGTACATATATATAAATAGACACATATATGTGTATGTATGTGCATGCTTCTGTATGCATATGTATGTTTGTATGTATGTGTATGTATGTATGTATGTTGGTAGGTAGGTAGGTAGGTAGATAGGTAGGTAGGTAGGTTCGTATATTCTCTTTTAACTTTAAAGAAAAACTCTTCTGGTAGATACAAAGTGCAGTTAGTATTTAATAGTTAAATGGATTGGTGTATGTTTACTACTTAAAACATTAAAAGCATAAGTATGTTCAGAAATGTGGTAAAAGAAAAATATTAGTTAATGATCAACATTATTTTTACTTCAGCAAGTATGGAAGACAACTTTAGACATGCTTTACTTTTTAACTGTCACTTTTGGTCTGAAATACTTTGCTCATAGCTTCCTAAAGTATTAGTGAATGAATCACTTAATAAAACACACACACACATGCATGCACACACACACTCACACACACACACACAATGTATAAGTGTATATATGTATAATATATATATATATATATATATATATATATATATATATATATAAATGTGACCTCGTGTGTACCGTTGGCGATTTTTTTTCCTCTGTCTTCCCTTCTCTGGATCTTTCCTTCTCCTATGTTTCCGACTAAGAGCTCCGCTCGAAACGTTAAACCCTCCTTCTTCCCTTCTTTCCTGAGCGTCCAATAATACTATATTTGTTCCACGTCCTTGCGTTGTTGTGTTTTTTTTGTGCTTTCTTGTTTGGATTAACTATATATATATATAGAAGGTGATATCAAAAGGTTCTTGGACTAGCTCTGTAGTGTGCCAACAGATGGCAGCACAGAATTGTATGTGTAATGAGAGCTAGCAGTGACCTTCATGAGGCAGTGTGCTAGGTGACATCACTGGGTTTACTTTGCAAGTTGTGAAATTTGTGTTTTTGTGATCACGTGTATGCAGTAGTCTGCAATTTTGTCATGGACAGGAGCAAAGAGCCAATGTAAAATTTTGTGTTAAACTTGGGAAGTCTGCTACAGAGACATTGAGCATGCTTCAGTAAGTTTATGGCGATGATGTAATGGGTTGTATGTATGCAATGTTTAGAGTGGCACAGGCACTTCTGAAGCAGAACACCCCTGGAAGACAATGAACAATCTGCAAGAACTGCCACAAGCGTCATCTCTAGAAATGTGGTATTGTACATCAAGAATTCATTCCCCAGAGCCAGGCCATCAATTGAGAGTTCAACTGTGATGTTTTGAACTGTTTGAGGGAGGGCATTCAGTGAAAGCGACCGGATCTGTGGAGCATGAAGAATTAGATTCTTCAATGAATTCTCCTCACTCATGAGTTTCTCACCTAAAACAACATGGTATTGCTTCCACACCCCACTTATTCGCCAGATTTAGCACCAGTGGACTTCTATCTGTTCCCCAAGATGAAAATGCAGCTCAATGGTCACCATTTTAACACTGTTGTTGAGATCCGGAGTGCATCACAGAAGCTCCTCAACGTGCTTACAGTAAGCAACTTCCAAACCAGATTCCTAAAATGGCAGGAACATTGGGACCAGTGTACTGCTGTACAAGGTGACTGTTTTGAAGAAGCTGATGTTAAAACTTTGAGAAATTAGTTATTTTGTTTGAAGGAGATGGTGTTAAAACTTTGGGAAGTAAGTTATTTTGTATTAAGCATAACTAGTCCAGGAAACTTTTGATATCACTTCGTATAATTTATATTTGTTGGAAAAAAGCAAAGGACTTTCTGAAAATTTAGATTATTTAGAGATGCCAACTAATTAATACCTCTCTTCAGTCATTTGACTGTGGCCATGCTGGAGCACCGCCTTTAGTCGATAGAGCAAATCAACCCCAGGACTTACTCTTTGTAAGCCTATTGGTCTCTTTTGCCAACTGCTAAGTTACGGAGACATAAACACACCAGCATCGGTTGTCAAGCGATGTTGGGGGGAAAGGCACAGACACACAAGCATATACACACACACATACATACATATATACGTTGGGCTTCTTTCAGTTTCCGTCTACCAAATCCACTCACAAGGCTTTGGTCAGCCCGAGGTTATAGTAGAAGACACTTGCCCAAGGTGACACACAGTGGGACTGAACCCGGAACCATGTGGTTCATAATTAAGCTACTTACCACACAGCCACTCCTATGCCTATATATTTTAATTTTTTATTTGATTTTATTTTTCATTGTGTTTTATTTGTCTCTGCTGAGACGTATCTTCATCATCATCATCATCATCATCATCATCATCATCGTTTAGCGTCCGTTTTCCATGCTGGCATGGGTTGGATTAGTAGATCAAATCTACCCAAGTACTTTTTTGAATGTCTGGTATTTATTCTATCATTTACTGTTTTGCTGAACCTCTAATTTATGAAGACATAAAAATATGCCATCATACAAATGCACATACACATGAGATACACATGCACACACATATACAAACACAAACACACATACACATTATTCCATGCACACACCATCACATACACATACATATGAGTGTTTTGTCTATGAGAAGTAAAATGATTGGAAAGAAATTCATTATGCTAATAGACTACACTAGCATACTAGCTATTATGCTGATACTCTAAATTCAAGTGGGTGCAAAAGGTTGGCATAACAAGCTTGTGAAAATACATCTAAAATATTTGTTTGGTCTTTCTCAAGCAATGCCTGGCTCATAGGGCCGGTTTCCTGGTTTCTTTGGCGTATAGGTTCCCCACCTGGATGGGACGCAGGTCCATCACAGGTGAGCTGCAAGATGCAGAAGGAAAGAGTGAGAGAATGTTGTGGCGAAAGCGTCAGCAGACATTCGCCATTACCTTCTGCCAGAGCTGCGTGGAGCTTAGGTGTTTTGCTCATTAACACACACATCGCCCGGTCTGAGATTGGAACCCATGATCCCTCAACCACAAGTCTGCTGCTCTAACCACTAAGCCATGTGCCTCCACATATAAAATATTTAACACATGTTTTATCGTTTCTTTACTTTGTTTCAGTCATTAGACAGTGGTTATGCTGGGGCACTGCCTTGAAAAGCCTTTGTTAAATGAATTGATCCCAGTACATCTTTTTAAGTACTCATTCTATTGGTCTCTTTTGCTGAACTGCTAGACCACAGGGACATAAACACACCAACACTGGTTATCAAGTAGTGGTGAAGGACAAGCACAGTCACAAGCAAATACACATACACACACACACACATACACACACACACACATACACGCACATGCACACACACACACATATATATATATACATACATATATGATGGGCTTCTTTCCATTTCCCCCAATGAAATCATTTTACAAGGGTTTTGGTCAGCTTGAGGCTATAGTTGATGACATTTGCCCAAGGTGCCACTCAGTGGGACTGAACCTGGAGCTACGTGGTTGGGAAGCAAACTCCTTACCACATAGCTATGCCTGCACCTATAAAGTGAACAATGAGAATATTAACTGAATATGATTAAAGAATATTAACTAAGACTTCTGCAAAATATCTATTTTACTAAAAGCACTTACAAGGCATTGGTTGTCCAAGTAGCTACAACAGAAGACACTTGGCCATTCCAGAGTACAGAAAGATTGGATCCAAAAACAAATGTCGAAGTGGAATTTTTAACTGCACAGATATGCCTGGCAAAATCCAGAATCTGAGGAAATTAATATGGTCAGGGTCAGTGAGTGTTGATAAATAGGAGAGCTTTCTTGTAATCTATCCATGCTGAACTCAAGATTTTGTTTTTGCTGTGGCAATTTTTCTAAGATCAATCTATTTACGAGTGATTGGTCTTTGAAATCAAAGAAATTTCTTTTACATCATTTTTGCTTTTGTGGAAGGATGGAGTTCAAGGAATGTGTACATTCTACCAATTATTACAGATGTGAAGAAAGGTCTTGTAAAAAGTAGTAAGACATGTTATTGGCTGTTAATTCTTATGCTATTTTCTCTCATCAGTTGTTGGTAGTATGTAGGTAGTTACTTTGGTCAGCCAGGCAGGTATCTGCTCTGGATTCTAAATTCTATAATTATTATTCTCATTATTATTATTCAGTAGTCATATTTTCATCCCGTGCTTTCACTTCACTACTGAGTGCAGCTCTGTGTGCCTTGGTTACGTGCTGTGGTTTGTTGTGGTGTTCTTACTTCCACTATATTGAAAGTGTCTTACGTAGGATGTGTGCGGTGTCCAGTAGTGCTATTTTCTGTATGTTGTATATACTTGTAAGTCCTGATGTTTTTGTTATGTATATATCTGAATATTTTTGTCATATCTAATGTACCTACTATTGTAGGAATTGTTTCTGTTTTAAGGCTCCACATTGGAGTTACTTCTATTAACAGCTCTTTGCATTTTGAAAGTTTCTGTTTCTTTTAGGGAAACATTGTCATCTGTTGGTATCGATTAGAGGGCATCCTTTTTCTCTGACAATTATATCTGATCTATTAGCCTTGATTTCTCTATTTATAGTTTCTCTATTATTTCTATTATTATTATTATTATTATTATTATTATTATTATTATTATTATTATTATTATTGTTATTAATATTATTATTATTATTCTGAGTTGAAATTCCACTGAGGTCGACTTTTGCATTTTCATCCTTTTGGGGTTGATAAAATAAGTACCAGTTGTGAACTGGGATCAATGTAATCAGCTGTCCCCTCCCCCAAATTTCAGGCCTTGTGCCAATAGTAGAAAGGATTGTTATTATTATTATTATTATTATTATCATTATTATCATTATTATTATTATTATTATATTATATTATTATTATTATTATTATTATTATTATTGTTGTTATTATTATTATGATTATTAGAGTAATTGACTAACCCTCTCCACCAAAATTTCAGGCCTTGTGCCTATAATAGAAAAGATTATTATTATCATTATTTATATTGTTGTTGCTTTGTTTTATACAACCTGTTCCAAGTCTTGCCCAGAGACCTTAAGTAACAACAATGGAACATTTTATTATTATTATTATTATTATTATTTTTTTAGTTTCATTATCATTTAAGGTAGCAAGCAGGCAGTATCGTTAGCATGCCAGGCAAAATGCTTAGCGGTATTTTGTCTGCTGCTATGTTCTGAGTTCAAAATCCACCGAGGTCAACTTCGCCTTTCATCCTTTCGGGGTCGATTAAATAAGGACCAGTTACGCACTGGGGTCGATATAATCGACTTAATCCGTTTGTCCTTGTTTGTCCTCTCTGTGTTTAGCCCCTTGTGGGTAGTAAAGAAATAGGTATTTCGTCTGCTGTTACATTCTGAGTTCAAATTCCACTGATGTTGACTTTGCCTTTCATTCTTTTGGGGGTCAATAAATTAAGTACCCGTTGAGTACTGGGGTCAATGTAATTGACTCATCCTCTCCCCAACAAAAAAGCTGCCCTTGTGGGAAAATTTGAAACCATTATTACTATTATTATCATTATTATTATTATTATTATTATTATTATTATTATTATTATTGAGTGAGAGAGCAGTTCATGCCATCAAAGTGACACTGGGGTAAAATATACGAAGCCCAATATACCCATCATGACTACCCGTCTGATAAAGGTACACCAGGCACATGCATCACAACCATATGTGCGCGACATGGTGATCTCATATCAAGATAAACAGCACATGACCTTGCAGGTGGGGCCCAGTTAGAATTTTCTTCAGTTTGAGTAGCCCATCCTGCTCAAAAGGTCCTTGAATAAGGGTTGCTTTAGGATGTTGAACGAAACACCTATGTTTCCAGAGGTGAACCATTCAAACTCCAAAGAATCCCTCTCAACACATGGCCATGATGCTCCCCCACTACTTCTGCTCGTGATCAGAGATGCACGTATTGTCAGCCACTAAGGGACATGCTCAAGGTTAAGGTCAAACAACTGACAAGCAAATCTGTGGTATTGAGCAGAATATTTGCTGTAGCCCATCTTTTATACCAAGACAAAACAATGTACATGATAACACTTCCAATCAGTTAAGATCAGAAGCCATGAGAGCCACTGCCTGGTACTGCATCAGGGCATTTTATTATTATTATTATTATCATTATTATTATTATCATTATTATTATTATTATTATTATTATTATTATTATTATTATTATTATTATTATCATTATTATTATTTTTATTATTATTATTATTATTTTTATTATTATTATCATTATTATTATTATTATTATTATTATTACTATTTCTGTATTGAATAAGTATTCTTCTATATTCACAGTAATTGTTATTTATAGATGGCAACAATTTTTAAATCAATTCTGATCAGTTAGAGAAGGAATAAATGTTTGTTGTTATCGAGTTCAGCATCTTGCAGTTGGGTGTTCAAATTCTACAAACTTGGATTTACATGCGTGACTATGTGTGCTTATGTGTTTTTGAATATGTGTGTATCTGTGTGTGTATAGTTATGTAAAGTCCAACTCTATAGAATTTAACCATATGGTTTTGTTTTGGAGGATTCTTTTAGTAATGTTTTTAAAATGGTTTAATTAGGAAGCCTTGATTTTCTTTATACAATACTGTTAAGAATTTTATCATTTCTTTTTATGGTATTTTGTTTGTCTGATGCAATGAAAATTTAAATCTTACCTTCTCTGTAATGCATACAAAGTCTTCTGTTCATGTGTCTTTATATGAAATTTACTTCATAGAAATATTATAATATGAATGAACAAAGTAGCTTCTATGCAGTGGTTCAAAATAGCAGAGATCCTTCAAGCTACACTCTACCATATTTAAAAAAAAAAAAAAAAAAAAAAAAAAAATTGAGGAGTACATTAGAAATTGTAGTTTTGGGTTCCTTAACAGAAAATAAAATGGGATGATCATGTTGAAATGGCTTTAGGCATAGACTCGCAAGACCAGAGATGATCTGTGGCAAAACAATAGCAACAACAATAATAATTCATTATTTCTAACATGTTCCCTGCATCCCTCTTTAGCTGAGTGTTCCTAATCTTACAGGTTCTTGGGTGCCGGTACCATATAAAAGGTACCCATGCTGGTGCCATGTAAATGCACCTGTGCCAGTGCTGCATAAAAGCACCCAGTATATTCTGTACAATGGTTGGTGTGAGGAAGGGCATCCAGCTGTAGAAACTATGTCAAAACAGATACGAGGCCTGGACAGCTCTGCAGCTGGCCAGCTTCTCTCAAACTGTCCAACCCATGTACATTAAATAGCAATGATGATGATGATGACGACATTATATCATGTACCATGAAAGCTATCTGCTAAATTTCCATTGGACATTGAAATTCCATAAATGAAATATTGACAAAATATTTGAAATATCATGTTAAATAATATTGTGTTTATCAGTGATGTTGAAAACTGGCTTCTCTTTCTGAATTTCTATAGTAACTGCTTCTAAATCACTGGTAATTATGCCTAAAGTGATAGCCTTCCTTCTAACTGTTAGCTGTACTGTTAAGAATAATAGGCTATCTTCAAATAATATTATCTGCATTTAGAATATTAGAAATGTTAGATATAGTGTCATTACAATGATACATTTCCATATAAAAAGCTGTTGATATTTCTCATTTAAAATTTAGTTATGCCTTTCAGAATTTCCTTTAATGAGCAATATATCATTTATTTTGTGGAATCTTGATATGTGAATTAGTCATCATTTCACTGGATTATATTACAATAGGTTTTGGAAAGAACCTATGTATGGAATTCAAAGATGTGAGTTAGATGGCCATTTAATTCTTGGCTGTAGTATTTCTATAATTGGTTTTGATAATGCCTATGCTTAATCTTACAGTACTTTAGCATAACTGCTATTCTCTTATGTATAGTAGTCTTTGAGTAGAGAACAAAATCTGGAAAATATCACCATTCTGATAACTGGGAAATTTCTTTGGGGAATAAATTGTGTAGGATAAACTAAGAAGATTGCTATGTATTAAGGGCATTAAATTTCATTTGCAACAGAGGAATGGATAACCAGAAGCAGCTTAATGACTGGAATATTGTAGTTGATGTTACTAATACCGGGGTTATTATTTGAAAGTATGATGAATAGTTAAAATAAATGAGATATAGGTCAAGAAGGAGACAGATTGAGACTCAACTAACATATCCAACACATCTAATAAATCCAAGAGGAAATTAAAAACTGTGCAAACAGTGTTAAACTGTAAAACATAAATACAATCAATATTTCAGTTTTTCCCAATAACTATAGCAGTTACAAATATTTCCCTAATAGCAGTAGAATTTATAGATATCACTATAATACTTTGGAATTTCCCAAGAAGCGAAGCTTCATACTTAATCTACTTATATAATCTTGTAATGTTTGCTTAGTTTATATGCTTATTGTAATACAAACCAATAAAGCAACTTCTACATGCTGACTTGACATGTTAGAAATAGCAACCAAATTCTACTCAAACCAGAATTATACTGCGGACACTGTTCATTTAGAACTTCCCAGATATAATTTTAGATAAGCTGGCCATTTTAATTATGCACACAACTAATTAGTTCTTTTTCATTTGTAGAAATGTAGGTGAATCTTCATAGAATCATTAGTGTTGGACAAAATTCCTTGGAGTATTTTTCCGGTTCCTTTCATTCTTAATTCCAGTTCTAATTCCAGTTCTTTACTTTTCATTCCTTTAGGGTTCAGCAAAATAAATTCTTGGAGCTGATTTAATTGACTTGCCGCCTTCTCTCTTGAGTGTCTGACATTTTACCTTTATTAGAAACAATTATTTGTAGAATAGTTTCTAGCATCCAAAAAGATTTGAGGACAAAATAGAAAAATGTTTGGAATGTAATCAGCTAAAATGAATCAACAAAAATACATCTGTATAAAAGGGGAAGCTTAATAGATATAACATCTTAATTCTTTTAATGTTAAATGAATCAGTATAAATTCCATGATACAAATTTATGTACATTTTAATATATAACTGAGTCAAAAAAATGGTATAAATTATTTTGATCTCAAATTGCATTTATAATTAGAGCTCTGGACAATTAAAAGACTGTAAAATCAACCTGCAGTAAGTCATCATTGATTGACCATAAATGTGAATTTCTTCTATGTGTTAGTAATTTCTGTATTTTTCTGAGAAGTGGAAGCGCAATGGCCCAGTGGTTAGGGCAGCGGACTCGCGGTCATAGGATCGCGGTTTTGATTTCCAGACCAGGCGTTGTGAGTGTTTATTGAGCAAAAACACCTAAAAAGCTCCACGAGGCTCTGGCAGGGGATGGTGGTGATCCCTGCTGTACTCTTTCGCCACAACTTTCTCTCACTCTTACTTCCTGTTTCTGTTGTACCTGTACTTCAAAGGGCCGGCCTTGTCACTCTCTGTGTGACGCTGAATATCCCCGAGAACTACGTTAAGGGTGCACGTGTCTGTGGAGTGCTCAGCCACTTACACGTTAATTTCACAAGCAGGCTGTTCCGTTGATTCGGATCAACTGGAACCCTCATCGTCGTAACCGACGGAGTGCTTCCATTTTTCTGAGACAAGAAACTTATGATCTGTAGTATTTAGATGGTGGGTTTAATGCAAGTGGCTTCAGGTTCAGTCTTACTGCATGGTACCTTACACAACCTTTGGCCAACCATTTATTTGTTCAGTAATGTGGTAAACAGAAACTGGAAGCCTGTCATGTGTGTGTGTGTGTGTGTATATGCATATGTGTGTGTGTGTGTGTGTGTGTGTGTATCTGTGTGTGTGTGTGTAGTGTGTATCTCTGTGTGTGTGTGTGTGGTTTTGAGTAGTAAATCATTTAGCACCCCACATACCTAACTTTTGAGTGCCTCCTTTAGGGGAGTCCACTCTCTTGCAAGCATTTGGGTCAGGTCTTCTGTCAGGATTACATCCTCCTATCAGTCACGAAGGCCCTAATACAAAATTTTAAAAAAAGTCAAATGGAAATAAAAGCTACCCTACCCCCTCCAACAAAGCCATTAAAAAGATAAACAAAAAACACTATTTCAGTATTTCTATGCACAAATTTATAAAATCCAAACTGTCTTACAAGATAAGCTAGATTTAATTATTATATTAAATCATTCTGAAATAGAAGAGAGATTCATATTTAGTGCTGAAACAATAACTCAATTACTTTGACTGGGGTATTGAATTACAAATTATTATTAACTGTATTCTAAATTAGAGATGTTTCCTAAATCTAATTCAACCACAAAATCTCACATGTTCTCGTTCGTTTTCCTTATCTTTGCTCTCTCTCTCTCTCTCTTATATATATATATGTGTGTGTGTGTATATGTATATGTATATGTATATGTATATGTATGTATAATATATATATATATATATATATATATATATATATATGTATATGTATATATAGTATATATATGTATATATATATAATGTATATATATGTATATGTATATATATGTATATGTATATATATATATGTATATAATATATGTATATATATCTATATATATATATATATGTATATATATGTATATGTATATATATGTATATGTATATATATGTATATATATATATGTATATGTATATATATATATATGTATATATATATATGTGTATATATATATATATATATATGTATATATATATATGTATATGTATATATATGTATTTGTATATATATATATGTATATATATTCGACAAATAATATCATTGAAAGTATACTAGTTTGAAAACGTTAATGACATTTTTGTATGGATGATTGAATTAGTGGAATTATAAAATCCATAATGTGGGTATTTAGATAAAATAGCTATAAAAATACTAAGATGAAATAATATCTATTATGCACACACACACATACACACACACAAGTTTCGCTGCAAGTATATGTTTTCAGAATATAACTTCATGTTAATGACAATACATAAGGTCTTCCTTATATTTTGTAACAAAGAATAAAATGCAGATTATTTAATTATTTTATTCAAACAGAAGCTAATTTCGTGCAGTAGCTTACCCAAATTTTTTTATTAACTTATCCATCATGTGCCATCATTTAGTTCTATTAACTGACTAGTGACCCGTATATATTAAATTTTTAAGGACACTTCAACGGACAGCAAAGAATCATATAATCAAATCATCCTGGACCTTAGCCCATCTTTTATCATGTTTCTATTCACTGATAGTTCAATGGACATATGATTAGAATGCTGCCAGATGGATTTTTCAAGCCAAGCCAACCAGCAAAATACCGAGGGGCATTCTAAGAATGTGATGGGTGAGTAATATCCATAGTCTCAGTTGGTTATGCTTGGGAAATCAGTTGAAAAATATAGGGATGGTTACTTCTGATAGGGCCCTATGGAAGAAGTACCTAAGGATTCTACCTCTACAATGCTCTCAGGAATAGTTGGCAGAGAAGGATGGACAAATGGATGGATGGAATCATGACAAAAAATTTTTTTTGAAAAATGATTATTATACAATAAGCATTGTACTGGGTATAAATATTTTATTCCTATGAAAAATACTTATTTCTTTACTACCCACAAAGGGCTAAACACAGAGAGGACAAACAAGGACAGACAAACGGATTAAGTCGACTACATTGACCTCAGTGCGTAACTGGTACTTATTTAATCGACCCCGAAAGGATGAAAGGTAAAGTCGACCTCAGCGGAATTTGAACTGAGAACGTAACGGCAGACGAAATACGGCTACGCATTTCGCCCGGCATGCTAACGTTTCTGCCAGCTTGCCGCCTATGAAAAATACTGACTCCTCTAACCCGCCCCCATAGTTCATGCTTGATATTTACTTCTCCACTAGTGAACTCACAATGTACTCAGTGGGTGCCGGTTGCTACTATCCAAGTTAAGCTCCACTGGTTTAGAGGTTGACAATCTAAAGTGAAACCCACTTGGAACAAACATTTCATTGTAAAATATTTAAAAAGATGAAATGTTTTCTTCTTGTGAATTGCAATTTCTTATCAGTTTATTTTCACATGTAGTAAAAAAAGAAAAGAAATTACAGTAAATTAATTCATATAAAAATAATACATTCTAGATTCCTAGGATTAGCAATAAATACAAAGATAATAATCAAAATATCCTTTTTTTAATTTAAAATATTATTTGGATATGTGATATAAAAATTGTTCTCTTTCCAGTGATTTATTTTCTACATGAAATATAAAAAGAAGGAAATATGTCCATAAACCAATGCTTAACCCTTTTGTTACTGTATTTATTTTGAGATGCTCTGTGTTTCTTCAAATTATTTTAAATATAACAAAGAATTTAGTAAAATAACATCGCTATCATTAAGCTAGTGTTAGGAACATAAATTGTGACTAAGATTTGGTGGGAGATTTGAATTCAAAACTTATGAAAACAAGACATTTATACTAAAGAGCCAGAGCCGGTTTCAGCCGGGTTGGTAACAAAAGGGTTAAGTAAAGAGATCTATGTATGATAATACAGTGTCATAGCTAAACTGTGGGACTGCTCTTCAGTTTGCAGCCTCTCCCCCACCAAAGCCCTAGCAGACCTAAAAGTGCTACCCCCATAAAAGAATTGCCACCTACCCTTAGCTATATTTTTGTGATAACAGCTGTTTCAGAAAACATGTCAAATCTGAGTACTTAGGTATAAGTTGTAATGAGAACAAAAGAGAAAACAAATCACAGAAAATTTCTGACAGTCTCTCCACACTTCTTGGTAGTTACTCTTTTATTCTTTTACTTCTTTCAGTCATTTGACTGTGGCTATGCTGGAGCACCGCTTTTAGTCGAGAAAATCAACCCTAGTACTTATTCTATCGGTCTCTTTTGCTGAACCGCTAGGTTACGACGATGTAAACACACCAGCATCTGTTGTCAAGCGATGTTGGGGGAACAAATACAGACACACAAACATACACACACACATATATATACACATATATACGACGGGCTTCTTTCAGTTTCCGTCTACCAAATCCACTCACAAGGCTTTAGTCGACGCGAGGCTATAGTAGAAGACACTTGCCCAAGGTGCCACGCAAGGGGACTGAACCTGGAACTATGTGGTTGCTAAACAAGCAACTTACCACACAGCCACTCCTACGCCTATAGTTCTAGATTATATCAATATTTACACACTCTTCTCTAACTATTTCACTCATTTCATTCTCATTCATCATGTGTAAATGTCTCAGACATAACTGAGTCATTTCTTATCTGCTACCGCCATATTTTCTCAAATTTGGAAACAAGTAAAGACAATCTTTAAATCAAGTGTGACACACTGACAATCTTTATACTCTTTACTCTTTTAATTGTTTCAGTCATTTGACTGCGGCCATGCTGGAGCACCACCTTTAGTCGAGCAAATCGACCCCGGGACTTATTCTTTGTGAGCCCAGTACTCATTCTATCGGTCTCTTTTGCCAAACCGCTAAGTGACGGGGACGTAAACACACCAGCATCGGTTGTCAAGCAATGCTAGGGGGACAAAAACAGACACACAAACACACACATACATATATATATATATACATATATACAACAGGCTTCTTTCAGTTTCCATCTACCAAATCCACTCACAAGGTATTGGTCAGCCCGGGGCTATAGCAGAAGATACTTGCCCAAGATGCCGCGCAGTGGGACTGAACCCGGAACCATGTGGTTGGTTAGCAAGCTACTTACCACGCAGCCACTCCTGCGCCTATATATGCACTTATATGTATTTCCTTCAAACATTATAAAAGTCATCATAGACCAATATCTCAAAATGAGTAAGAATATGTTCCATTCTTCATTGCCCAATAGTATGGTTGTCACAGATATTCTACTGTAGCTTTATATTCTCTGACAAAAACAAAATGGTTTGAAGTCCCTTTAGATGCTTTCAAAATTTTTAGATAGTCTGTCTATATTTTTATGGTGTTCATGTATCTTATAATATATATATATATATATTACTAACCATGTAACATTTGATATATATTATTACCTATGAATCACATTTAGATTTATTCTCAATAATTTTGTGTTCCCCGTGTATCATTTTATATATAATACTGTTCATATATCATTTAGATAAAGAGATTTTTCGCAGAACACTTCATTTCAGCCCCTGTGTTGATGATGCATTTTTGATTACCATCTATCAACCCTAACATCCATCATAGCTCTCCTATCTCTTTTTTTTTTCTCTCATTATTTCTCTTCTTTGTATAAATAATTTGGTTTCTGTTTCATCCAATTTCATTTTTTTGGTTTCTGTGAAAACTAACATTCAATGCTCTTTATCTTTTTCATATCATCCCTACTAGATAGATCCCACCTGTCTATCAAAGTGTAGTTAACAACTTGAAAATGCAAACTCAAAAGAAAAAAAATGTCTGCTGCAGACTTCATTATCTTAGGATCACTTCCCAGATAGAGGACACTACCATGCTTTAAATGCTGGACTAACCATCCCCAAGAAACTTCTCAGTGTGGTTAACATTCATTCAAGAAGGATTACATTAATTTTTAAAATAACATTTTTTTTAAATAAACAATTTTACTATGAACAGTTTCTTTAGAAAAGTGCATCTTCCTGACACCAACATCACCGATTCTAGATTAAAAAAAAACGGAAAACAAAAATCAAGAAAAAATTCATATCATTTGACTGATCATTACTGTCTGTCACATCTCTACCATTGTCTAAACTTCTGACTTGTCCTAAACCTCTGACTTGTCCTAAACTTCCATTTCTGTCCTGTAAAACAATTAGTTCTTCCAAACTAGCTAGTTGGACTTCTACTTAAGTAATCTGTGTTTCCCTCCAACATACCAAATTAATCTTCTCCTACAGCACCACCTTTTCAAGGAGTGCACCAAACTGCATGCATATCTCTGTGCTCCAAACACTGCTAAAATGCCACTCTTAAAACCACATGTGCAAAATTACTCACACAAACACACACACATGCAGATACATATGCAATCACAAATACAAACACAATACAGTAAAGTCACATAAATGCACATACATATACGTATGCACATACTTATATACACACTTGAGGGAAGGAGGAAGGAATATGTAATACCAAATAAACCACAGGTTAGTAGCATTTTCTATAAACACATAAAAGCCAAAAATAAAAAATAAAAAATCTGTGTGAATGATTATAAACTCTGATATTTTGTCTTAAAACTGAAAAATGCTAAACAAATGATGAAAATTTAATTACTTCAGCATTAAAAAATTTGCATAAAGTATTTGAAGTGATGCTCCAGTATGGCAAATGTCCAACGACAGAAGTCAATAAACGTATATAAAAGAAAACATACATGGAAGCTTTAACCTTTTCCAGCCTTGAGGATGGTTTCATAATTTCTGTACAATTAAACAAACCTTAGTTCAATAAATCTAATGCATCTTGAAACAGCATGCACGAATTGGCTAATGAACCACTTAACAAAGCAACTACATTACTTTACTTAATTAAGCCCTTTACTCCCTACAGAGAATAGGCCTTTGACGACTTTTCTTCACTGTTCTTGGTTCGGTTCTGAGCTGTCCTCTCCCACATCATGTTGGTTTTGAACTGTCATTGATGCTTCTGTAATTTTGCTTTTTCTAGGTTGGGGTCTTGGCCCCTATGCAAACACATTTTTACCTCTGGAAGCAGGCTGTACATTTTAGTCTGGCTTCTGTTCTGGGACCTGTTCAGCATGGGATGCCCTATCGGGATCTTACACTCTGCTGGCATAGCATCTCACTCTGTTTGCTCCAGTTTCTCTAAGAATGTGGAAATCTAGGCTCCACTATACCTTATTTATGATTTAATGATTAACAGCAGGAATACTGTCCAGCTGTATAAATAGTCTTATACACACACACAAACAGACAAAAACATTTCATTTATATAAACTCGGATTTAAAATATCTATATTAGAATTTTCCGTAAATAATCAACCACATGGATTAATTTCAATGGAAGTTATAAGCTTTGTAACATAAAACACTTTCTTTGATAAATGGATATCACTTGATTTGATAAGAAATGTTTTGTTGTCTTATCAACTGTACTGATACTCATGAAATCAATGCATTTTATGGCTGAGTATTCCACAGGCATGTGTACCCTTAATGCAATTCTTAGGCTGAATCAAAATGAAACTGATCTCTTGAATTATAATTGTATTCCAAAGAGAGAATAAGAGAGAGAACTGACTCTAGTAGAGGACTGGTACTTTATTTATTGACCCTGAAAGAATGAAAAGCTAAGTTGACTTTATCAGGATTTGAACTGAGAATACAGGAGTCTGGAGCAAATATTATAAGCCATCCTAACCACTACTGATAATTCTGCCAATTTGTTTACCTTATGTAGATTAAATTACATTTATATGTAAAGCTAATGAGAGAATACTTTTGCGGCCATTTGATATGCTAGAAGTATCAGCCAAAAATCTCATTCATGTCACACTTTACTTGGTCTAACTATCGATAAAGTGTGTCCTGATGAAGAATTATCAAGTGTTATTACCAGAAATATGGCACAAGTGAACGATAACAAGTTTAAAATGTACAAACCTAATCTCCTAGTCTTCAACAAAATGACTATGTTAATAAAAATAAATTAAAAACTAACATATTGTCTAACTATGTCTGTAATACTGATAGACTTCTTAGCTAGCTCAACATGTGTATATAGTTCTACCAATATGCAAGCTAACGTATTATGTCAGATATACTAATATATCGTGTAAAGTCACTTCTATTTAGCATATTTTCTAAGTCTATTGTCTTTTTTACTAGCATATTAGCTATATACATTAATTCTTCTGACATATAAGCTCCATATGTCATTTCTACTTATACATTATCTAACTTTATATGTCACCCTTGCTGATATGTTTACTAGTTCTCTATGTTCTTCTACAGTTATATATTAATTCTGTTTGTCAACCCTGCAGTTCTATGGATCAGTTCTATTGTTACATTATCTAAATCTATATGTTAGTTCTATGGATACACCAGCTTGCTCTATATGTCAGTTCTATTGATATGTTAGCTTGCTCTATATGTCAGTTCTATTGATATGTTAGCTTGCTCTATTTGTCAGTTCTATTGATATGTTAGCTTGCTCTATATGTCAGTTCTATTGATATGTTAGCTTGCTCTATATGTCAGTTCTATTGATACGTTAGCTTGCTCTATATGTCAGTTCTATTGATACGTTAGCTTGCTCTGTATGTCAGTTCTATTGATATGTTAGCTTGCTCTATATGTCAGTTCTATTGATATGTTAGCTTGCTCTATATGTCAGTTCTATTGATATGTTAGCTTGCTCTATATGTCAGTTCTATTGATATGTTAGCTTGCTCTATATGTCAGTTCTATTGATATGTTAGCTTGCTCTATATGTCTGTTCCATTGATATGTTAGCTTGCTCTATATGTCAGTTCTATTGATATGTTAGCTTGCTCTATATGTCAGTTCTATTGATATGTTAGCTTGATCTATATGTCAGTTCTATTGATATGTTAGCTTGATCTATATGTCAGTTCTATTGATATGTTAGCTTGCTCTATATGTCAGTTCTATTGATATGTTAGCTTGCTCTATATGTCAGTTCTATTGATACGTTAGCTTGCTCTATATGTCAGTTCTATTGATATGTTAGCTTGCTCTATATGTCAGTTCTATTGATATGTTAGCTTGCTCTATATGTCAGTTCTATTGATATGTTAGCTTGCTCTATATGTCAGTTCTATTGATATGTTAGCTTGCTCTGTATGTCAATTCAACTGTCACATATTAACTATACATCAACTCTACTGCTCTGATATATTAGTTCTGTGGGTCAATTTAATTGATACATTAGTGAGCTCTAAGTATCAAGTCTACTAACACATTATCTAGCTCTATATGTCAGTTGTACGTCAGCTCTACTGTCATATAAAAACTGCTTACAAAAAAATGTCATCTTTTACTGGAGTTGTTTCTAATGTTTATTATCAATATCAAAGAAAAACAACTAAATAAGGGAAGTATAACATCAAAGAAAAACAATTAAATAAGGTAGTATATCTTTTTTAATTTTTGACTATCATTCCATTTCTCACCTCCACAACCACCACCATCACTTCCATCTTTTTCATAAACCACTCATTAAAGCATACACTTAGTATAATACAAGTCAGATAATGCTACATATATTTGCCTCTTGAATATAGCTTGATGGCAGATTACAATGTCGTTGAAAATGTCAATTTGGCACCATGAAAATACGATTTATGCTTGAATATGAAGTGATATGTTTATTTATTAATTTTTCTTTTATCAATTCTGTTTTGAAAATTGTCCCTTCATTTTATATCTTATTTTATAGAAAATATGATTTTTATATAACTATGTGTAAATATTCTTTTGAATATAATAAAAATTTTTATATAATGACATTGCACTCCTGCCAATTTATTTTTTAAAAAATTATATGGAGTTGTCTTATATTTGAATATATTAAATGTATAACATCCTGCAAGTAGTTAAACATCTCATAACTGCTTGAGAAATTTGAAATAAAATATATTAAAATAAGCTAATTTCATGTTTCTTCTTTAAATACATACATACATACATATATATATATATATATATTATATATATATATATATATATATATATATATATATATATATATAAGGATATTTCTCAAAGAAAATATTGTTTCTTCATTTGCTTCATACCTTGGTCTTTTCTCTCTTATTTATGATAGAGTCAGGTAAAGAATACGCATTCCTGATAAGATCCACTTCATCATATCAATTCATTGTCCTACAGTTTCCCGGTTTTTCTATTTGCTAAATCTCCTCTGTCATTTTCCTAAGTTTTATAATGTACATCAATTTTCAGTTGATCCATTTCATGTCAGGCTTTAGAAATTTACTGCTGTGCTATTCGTGCTTCTCCCTTTCTTTCTTTTTCCTCCTTACACA